>NW_021604594.1:9390896-9450997 GCF_004785775.1 Grammomys surdaster
TATGGTGATATATATATAATTGGCCAGGGAATGGTGGCACATGCCCCATTCCCACTCAGGATACAGAAGCAGGTGGACCTCTGTGAGTTTGAGGCCTGCCTGGTTTATAGCATGAGTTTCAAATCAGCCAGGGCTATACAGATCCTGCCCCAAACCCCCTCATAAAGGTTTAATGAAGATTTTACTTGACAAACGTATTCCTTAAATATGACAGTTTTCCACATCTTGTACAAATTCTGTTTTTATCGCCAATGTGTGTGTTGAGTAAAAGGGGATAGCTACTAAAACTTCAGAAGGGCTCCCATTGCTCAGCATGTGATCCTATGGCAGTAGCTGAGTCACCTCTCGGCCCAATCTCTGAGAGGAGCCATCTGACACATACAAGGTAGTGGTGGCCTGAGACTGCTGGTTCACAGTAGTTCTTCTTTCTAGATTTCCTAGATAACCCCAAGCGGAAAGAATTTCAGAATCACTGGCGTAAGAGCAGTGTGGGCTGCAAGGACAAATCGGTAAAAGCCACAAGATGAACAAGAGTCTGGAGAGGGAAAGTACCTTTTCAGTGTGACAGCTTGTGTCTGGACACTGCCCAACCGGGCTTCTTCATCTCTCATGGACAGTATTTGGTGGTCATGCACTCCAGACATTTTAAAGATGTAGACCCTAAGGTCGTCGCTGTTGCTTTAAGCCTGTTCCATGGCCTGTAATTGAGAACCAGGCTTTCTGGCTTTTTGCTCTGCTCTCCCCACCCCCAACACACACATGGCTTTCATACACATGGGTCCATGTGAAGGCAAAAGCATCCACAGTATAGGACACAGTGGAACTTTCACTGAGGAACTGAAAATTTCCAGGTATTCCTAGCAAAACAAAACGAAAAACCTACTTGGTCAAATGAGTTTTTCTTAAATGCAAAGGACACTAGGAAACACAATACCATCTTGAATAAACAAGGGGTCTGTCAGAAGGAGAAAGTAAAGAAATGGAAATAAAATAGACAATGGAGTACATCTAACCCACAGACTAGTGGTGTAGACTACCCACATGTACACATCTGTACACATCTGTACACGTAAAAACACCATGAGAAGCTCCGTTTGATATTTTCCCTAAAGATCAAGGTGATAAACTTTCCTGATGCCCCTGTGCCAACATTAAAGCCCCTTAGACATTTTCTTACTTGCAAAGTGTAAGAGCACAACCCTGAAACAGGATGCCTGGATTCCAGACTAATTCTGCTTCCAACCCTCTGGATAATCTTGAACAAGCCATTTTCTCTTCCTGAGCTTTTAGTTGGTGGAGCGCCCTCATGAAGCCTGCTCATCCCCCATGGGCATGTCTCTCATCTACTTAAAACCCGTCAGTGGCTCAGGTTGAAAGTTGAAGTCCTTGGTTCTTGGTCCTTGCCTGAATCTCTAACTTCATCCTTATCACTGTTCTCTTCGCTCATGTCTTCCTGGCCACCAGTTTCCTTAACCTTGACAAGATCTCCACTGGCCTTTGTATCTGAAAGTAGAGCGTCCTGAAATGTTCCACACAGGGTCTCAATGACTGGCTCAGTCCCTACTGTTTGTCTCGGTTCAAACTCTGTCTCTTAACATTGTTATCAATATGATATTTTGCATCCATCTGCACCGCCATGGACTCTGCTTATGGCCAGTAGAGCTCATATCATAATCATTAAACAATAATTTGTTTTCTTGTTGTCTGATTTCTATTGAGACTATAAATTCTTTAAGAACAATAACCCCTTCCTTTATCCCTCCATATTTTCTGCCAAGAGTCCATATAACAAACATTTAGCAACAAAATGATGATGGATTATATATGAAGATTGAAAGTCTTTGCCTTCACACTGCCCAACTCAAACCCCAGTTAGCCCTATCACAGGGTTACTATGAGGATACGAGGAGACCATGTCTGATAGGACACAATTAGAATCAGCAGGCACTGTGTAAATGTTAAGGCTATTATAAAATCAATGTGATTTGGAGACATTTGTAAACTGTTAAAACCTGGCTCCTTGAATATTGTTCATAAAACAAAGCTTGGAATAATAGAAATTAGATCCAGGGCAAATGAGCCATTCTGAAATAAAGTGTTTTCTGAAGAGGCAGCATTCTGGAAAGCCGTGTGAACGGGGCAATTTTATCCTCAATCAGCTCTGCTCAAAGTCATGCAGGCAATATCTGAAGAAGTTGTATTTGTAAGTCACTTCTACAAAGCAGACATTTATTTTGTTAGTGATTCTGTGGACTACAGGCCCTCTCAGTGAGGTCATCCATCTCTGTAAAGGGGACTTCATCTGAAATCTCTGTGATGTTCATAAGGAAGAGGCATCTATCTAAAAACCTTCATTGGCTCAGCTGTACTCCCAGTGGAGCACTGGGCTACTTATGGATGTTGGTCTGCTTCAGTGTTCTTCAGTGCTGTGCTGTTCTCAGATGGAGCCAGCGAACACTTGTTCTTCATGCTATAATAGTTACAGATTTTCCAAGGAATGATTTGAAGTCGTCATTGCATTTCACTTGGACATTTATGTCACTGTGATGGCTAATCTTGTTTGTCAACTTAACACACCTATGGAACCTCAGTTAAAGAATCACCTCCATGAGATTGGCCTGTGGATTGTCTCTGTGGCAATTTCTTGATTGGTAATCAACATTGTCTAGAGCCCAACCCACTGTGGGCAGCACATCCCTAAGTGGGACTGGGCTGTGTGAAAAAAAGCCAGAGGAGTGAGGCAGAGGAGAGCAAGACACTATTCAGTGATCCTTCGTGGTCTCTGCATTTATTTTTAAGTCTTTGCTCAGGTTCTCGCCCTGTCTTCCCTTGATGATAGACTGTAACCTATAAGGTGAAATACAACTCTTTACTTCCAAAGTTGCTTTTCGGTCATGATGTTTATTGTACCCTTAGTTTAAAGAAGCTTTATTGGGGATGCTGGGCATCTAGTCGTTTTTCTGCCTCCCTCCAAGTTACTCACTGGGCTCCTGCTATTCTGACATCTGAGACTCCTTAGCACAGCCCACCCTGCCTCCTAAGCACACCAGGATCATGCTCCCAGACTGAACTGTGTGGTATTTCAGAAGACTTGCTCCTTCTTACTTTGCCATGCTACTGTAAGACCATTAGGATAGCACTTCTCATCTCCCCCTCGACAGACAAATCCTATCTCCTTCTTCAGTCTTGGAATTCTCTCACTTGAAAGCCCTCTCTGTACCTCTCGAGAAGTTCATTGGTGTATCTCTCTCTATGGAGTCACAACAAATGGAGCTCAGTTGCGCAATGTAAGGTAGACTAATACGTGTGTGTTGCTAGCAAAATATCTTTCATCATGAGTCCTTTCATTTGCTTGCTTTTTATAAAACATCCATCCTTTCACCAGTGTTTGCTTCAGGAAAACGTTCTTTCATGTTTTTGCCCCAGCAAACTGTCATCCAACACACCTGACTTTCCAAAGAAACCATGCTTCCATTTCAGCTATGGCTTCTCAATCATTCCCGAGTTTGCTAATATCAATATTGTGAATAAACCAGTTGCTTGTCAAGTTTAAATATGTCTAACTCCTTTAAAGATTTTGTACTTGGAGACCATGACACCTTGACCAAGAGTGGGGGAGAGTATTAGAATCAGAAAGTGAATGCTTGATACACCTGACTTCTAGTATCTAGTAGCTGTTGCTCTTGAGGCAAAAAAGGAACCAAGGGTCATCTCTAGTCATACGCGACAGTGACCTTTGCAGAGGAGATTCCTTCTCCATCATACTACTGCTACCCCTCCTCCTCCCCAGAGGATGAGCAGCACACTGAGTCTTGGCTACTGACCCCAAACTGGCATCAAATGAGATTCGTATACAGTGCCATTCTCCAGAAAGGAGAAGATTGTTGACATCTCTTCTGGCTTCAGAAAACTAATGAGGCAATTCTACAGACAGCTACCAGTTTTTTTGCCCAGTTTTCCAGGTTTCTAATCCTAAAATCTTTGAAATCAATCCTGCCCTATTGTTTAAGTCAACAATGTAGATTTGATGGCAACAAGTGGTACCTCTTGGTATGAGTAAGGAGCCACAGAGTAGAGAACAGTGCCTGGCTGAGGGCAAGCCTGGAGACTTTGGTTCATCAGAAGGAAGAGAACAGGCACACAGGCACACGGGTGAGACAGTAGGAAAGATGGGCTTGGAAAAGGAGAGCCTCAGCCTGCCTGCAGATGAACTCTGCGAGTGTTTCATAGAGGAGAATGGGACTTGGCTTGTATTTTAAGGTAATCACTCTGGCAGTGGTTTGAAAACCCAGATAATAGCTTTCCCTCAACTGGAGCAATTTTCAGGTCAATTGCATTTATTTTGCTCCAGCCATGTACTTCTCAAATTCCAAATTTCTCAATAGTTTTGTTTAAGTTGACCGATTCTTTTCTTCTTATTATTTTTAAATTTTTTCATTCAATATATTTTGATCATATCCTTTCTCCTACTTTGACCCCTCCCAGATTATACTCTTGTATGTGTGTATGATGTGGGGGTGGGAAGTGGCGATGTGGAATAAATCAAACTCAGGACACCAGACTTTCAAGGCAAGTGCCTTTACCACTGAGCTATCTCATTAGTTCTCTCCAAATTATTTTAAGAAAAACTTTATATGACAGGGATTGATAGGAAGTACTGTTTACCTTTAAAATACTTGAGCTGGCATGCCAGCACATACCTGTAATCATAGAACTCGAGAGGCAAAGGCACGAGGATCAGGAGTTCAAGGCCAGCCTAAACTACATGAGACCCTGTGGGCTTTGGCCCTTTAGACTGTTTTGACTATGTGAAAAGTAGACAAAAATGGAAATCAAGAACCCAGCAAGTATTCAATGGGTATTAAAATGTGTCAGCACCTACCTGAGACTTTCCTCGTGACCCAGTTAGGTAAATTATTTGAATAAAGATCCAAGAAAGCAATAGCACCATCATTACCCATTCTAATATGATGACCTAAACAGCCTAGAAACATTTTACACTCTGGGAAACAGCAGAGTGCTGTGGAAGCTCTGTGGAGGAGGGCCTACTGATGAAGCACTCGCTATCTGGAACAGTGAGCGAACACACCACCACAACTGAAAGTTTCTAGTGACAATCCTTTTCTGTGCAGCGGCTGTGACTTGTTCCAGGCCACTCTATTCTCTCCCCTGGTTCTCTGCTTTTGACACTGATGGGGAAACACTGAATTTGACTAACGGGTTATAAAAATCTACTCAGAATAACTCTGAGGTAAGGAGAACTGCAGTGGAGGTAGCAAACCAATTCCACCGGCAAGAAATGGCGGTCGCTAGCAAAGTTGAGAAGCAATGGAAGCAAAAGGTAAAATGGAAGCATGTGGTCATGACAATGCAGCGTTCAAGGAGATACGCAATGGGATGGGCTGGAGCAGCACTCACAAACCCAATTCTGAGCTCTTTCAGTAGGAACAAAGCTCCCCAGCATTGGGTCAACTTTAGGATGCCTTAAACAAGAAAGCACTGGATTTGTTGGTTTGAATGAGAATGGCTCCCCAAGGCTCATATATTTGAATGTTTGGCCCCCAGTTGGTGGAAATGTTTGTGGACATCAGGAAGTGTGGCCTTGTTGGAGGACATGTGTCACTAGAGGCAGGCTTTGGGGTTTCGAAAGACTCCCTCCGGCCATTTCCAGTTAACTCTCTTTCTCTCTGCTTCCTGCCTGTAAATCAACACATGAGCTCAGCTGCTCCTCCCTCAGTGTCTTTTTCTCCGCCATCATGGGTTCTACCCCACTGAAACCATAAGCTCAATGAAAGGCTTGTTTTTTATGAGTTGCTTTGTGCTTTGTCAACAATAGGCAAGCAACTAAGGCCACGCTTTGGGAGTACACCAAGAACCCCTGCTTTGGTTTATGTTGTTTCTGTTCACTGGGAAGCACTGTCTTCCCCCTTACCTTCTGCCCTCAAGACACCTTCAGCCCTGGTCATTCCAGGGTTTCCAAGTCTGCCTGATAATTGTCCTCTTGGGTTTTGACTTCTTTGTAACCCTCTGGTAGCCAAAGAAATGTGACAGTGACGAAACTGAAAGCATGATAATATTGTGCTCTGATTATTTGAACAAGAAGCATGACAGGGTTCCCTTGAGCAAAGACAAAATCTGAAAATGTCACAGGTTTACAAGACAAGGGGTGGGGGAAACCCATTTTCTTCAAGAGTTCTGGAAAGGCCACCTCTATTTTCACAAGCATGGCCATAAAGTAAACAAGCATCCTCTTTCGTTTACCTCTGCCACCCCATCAAGATGCCCAGGTGTTAGAAAAGGAGTGCACAGCAATGCATTTGCCAGACAAAAAGCTTTCGCTGTTATTAATGACTGGTGGCGCCCCAGTGTAATCAAAGGGCACAGCTGCCGTGATATACGGCAGTGACAGAGCCAGGGATCTTTCCTCCTCAGTGCTATGAGCCTAACAGCCAGCAGTGAGAGCCCCCAGCACCGTATATCTACAAGATAAATAGCACCAGATATGAATATACGTATTGCTTACTGTCTTGAGAGGTATTGTTAGACCCTCCCCACACAATCATTCTAAGTATGACGCTGGCGCATTTTTCACCATTTCTGTACAATCCTCGTGCTTTGTAAATGGCAATAGTTTTCTAGTAGAGATTTAAAGCCTCCAAGCTGGACCAGTTACAACGGTCTGATTTGAAAACCCGGGCCAATGCTGCTGACAGCAGAACAGGTTTCTGGAGATTCATAACCCCTTTTACAGTGACAGGCGGCATCAAAGGGAGGAATCACCTCAAGAATATACTAGAAATCATTTTTATTTTTGCTCCTCGATCATGCCAAGATGATCTAAAGGGAAAACTCGGAGTCACTCATGATATGAATTTGACATGAAGGAATCCATAAGAAAAATTCACTGATGTTTTTATTTCTAGCTATTAGGCCATTTTTTTCCCTCTCTCCTGCTTTGAACTTGTGACCAGAAAGTGCCATATTTTGCTTTGTGAGGGGTTCAAGAAATCTATTTAATTGGGAGCTGTGGCCAGGACTAAATGACATACATGAAATGAGGTTAGATTTCTGGGCTTACTCAGGTGTGAATTCAGATAGAAAAGTCTATAATTACAGATCAGATTTTCATTAAAAAATAGAGTGAGCAAAACAACTGAGTGGTCTTTTCCCAAACAACTGAATGGTCTTTTCCCAAATCAATAGCAAAGACACGTCCATGCACACAGAGAGGAAGTCAGCAGCTCCATGACCTTTTCATGAACTTTCTGGGAGACGGAAAGACCATTCAAAGGGCAGAGGTCGGCATTCATGCTGGTCACAAACAAAAATCAGATTTAGCATCGGAATGAAGGATTTGGGGATCTCACCTACAAGTGCAAATTGAACTGTATTACTGTGCATTTTCTTACATTATCAATGGCAAAGGAAATAACAGCCACATATTACGATGTGTATAACATGGTAAATTTATCAATTCATAAGTGTTATTTGGCCACCTCCAGGAAGCATCACGAGATAAAAAACTGGGCTTTAAATTCAGAAAAAGCACAGTCCAGGTGGGGATCTTTAGGCACATAAAGAATCTCGCCATGATAACGGTACCCTGCTTCTCTACGAGAGATTTTTCCCTGCTAGAGAGACCCACTAACTACCGGTGAGTTAAGGGCAGAGCTTCAGTTAGTAATAAATCATGGCGGTCCTGAAGGAGAGCCTGGGTGTTGACCTTCTGAGGAGATAGGCTTAGCTCACAGAGATCACACAGAACGTGGCTCTGCTCCAGAGACATTTGGACTGAAGAGACAACAGTGGGAACCGTGAAGACTCTGGCTCACTGCACAGCAGAGCCCATCCCAGGCACTCTTATATAGATCTAAATGATGTCAAAAACCCAAAATGGAGAGTTTATGCAAAAGAGGCCACACAGGGATGCCAACTGGTGGTTTCTATGGTAAATGTTCTTAGCCAAAGGGAACCCAAACAGACGGACGCTGTATATCTGCTACAGTTGACTAGGAAGTGACAAGGGACTCTGGAGAGCTTTGAGGAACAGGTAAATATCAGAGTTGGTAGATCCTCATTTCTTAGACTGGCACATGTCTGAAATCCCAGCACTCAGTAGGCTAAGGCAGGAGAATCACAAGTTTGAGATCCACCTGGCCTGTCAAGTAAGAATCTAACCGCCCCCCCCCCCAGAAAAAAGCAACAACAAAAACCCACTATTATAAAAATTCAAAGGGCCTAGATTTATTAAGAAGAAAAAGCATTTTCAGAGAATCTGATACAATTACTAGAGTCACAGGTAGGTTTGTATCCCTTTTTAGAGAGTGCCTCATAGCTCAAATGTAGAGAGTTTCAAACTCTTTAATGAAAATAAATACACACTTGGCATATATTGAAACCAGGGCACCAATCTTGTAGGTTAATATGCCCTAATGATACACAGTGATTCCTGTCTGTCCATGCACCAATTTCCTCTGTGTGTCATTTGTCAAAAATCACTTGACACGAGTGAGTTTCGGCGTGTGTCACAGCCATTCTCACTGGCGGTTGTTTGTTTAACTTCAGTTCTCACTGTCTTACACTAAATTAAAAGTCAAGTTTTTTATAAAACCTGAGCTTCCCTGTGAGGGCTAGTGGGAAGAGAGATGAGGCAGGGGAATGAACAGCTCTTAAGCCTGGAAGCCTTGAAGTTTCTGCATTCCTTTCTCCTTTGGTTTTTAGGGGGAAAGAAAAGGTCTGGTAATGGGAGCAGAACAGGTATGGCACTGGCCAGCATAGAAGCAAGTCCCATCCAGTCACAAGTGGCCTGAGTCTGGAAATGTAGGGAGGAATCTCCTTCAGGTACTGGCTTAATCCTGTGCCAGCTAAACTGGGAAGATGGAAGGTAACTGGGATGCAGACCTTTCTCAGGCACTAGATATTCTGTGGAGTGTCTTCTCAGTCCCAGGAGAACAATGCTGTTTGTGAAACACTATCTACTTGGGTTAGAATACAAACTTTACCATGAGTAAGACATGGGCATGTTACTGGGCATGCTATGCCGATTCACTGGACCTCAGTTTGCTCATCTGTGGAATGGGAGTAGTGACAGTGGCTCAGTAGATGGAAGGGAGAGCATATATGTGCTCTGTACTAAAGAGTCTAAGTGTACCGCTCCTCCGTCATCCCTCACCCTCGGAAGTGCCTACATTTTGCTGTCTGCATCTTGCAGGTAAGGAAATGAGGGTCTAGAGGGATGACTTATCTGATCCTGTCTCATGCCTGGTCAGAAGCAGTGAAAGGACTCAGCCCAGGAAGACCTGCACAGAGCCCTGGATCAGCCTCAATGTCTGACCCCAGAACCTGTGTTCAGGATTGATCTTAATGGCGCTGTGCAAGTGTCCCTTGCCCAGAGATCTGTGGCACTTATATAAAATAAATAAGATTCAAAACTATTTAATAAGAGGAAATTTTGTCCTTTTCCAGAGAAGCCCACATGTTCTCTGAACAATTACCTAGAGAGAGAACACGTTTGGAATACTTCTTGTGGCCCGCAGCCTAGTGTTCTTTCTACACATACCCTGCCTTCCATGGAGCTGTTGAAATGAACTCTGCAGCTGCTCTGTGAAGTATGGTAGAGTGGATAAAAGCGCGGACCCTTCTCCCAGAGGGCCTGAGTTTGAGTCTGCAAGGATTGATCTTGTGTCCTTGCAAAATTTCCGGGAGTGGGGTCTCTGTCACCTTGGCTCTCTCACCTGGAAAACAGGGGTGACTGTAAGAGTGTGACCCATCTCCTCTAGACGATTGTGGGGATAAAGTAAAGAATGTCCTCAAGGCACAAAGACCACTGAGCAATGGTGACTGTGTTTTCTTTCCTTCTCCAGCCAAGCATATGACCTCTGTGTAATCGAACCAGCCACTACATGTCAGCCATTTGCCTTGTACTTTTCAGAACTGTGATGTGTCAAGAGGGGCTGGGGTGAAGTGCTGAGCTAAGAGGCTGTTAGAGTTATTTTAAGTCTCCCAAAGTGGTTGAGGCTCAGCACTGAAATCAGATAATGCTTCAAAGATTCTGGGTAACACTAGAGATGGGAGTCAGCAAAAGTATCCTGGTCAAAGAAGGGAAAGATTGGGAAGGACTCAGGAAAGTGAGTCCTAGTGTCATTAAATTTTACCCAGGAAAGGTTTGTGCTAGCAAAATGAATCATAATATTATTCAATTCAGAAAGAAATGTCAAATTCAACTAAATTCATTTTATATTAAACCTTTTATTTAAAGTCTCTCCTTAAAGGAAATGCAGCTCAGAATATGTGTTACAATAATGGAAAATTAATCTGAAGAAATAAATATTATATCCCTTTTTTTTCTTTATAGGAGAAGGCAAGAAGATTTTTAAAATCTATTTCTCTGGCCATCCACTCTCATCAATTTTTATCTAACACCAGAAGCCGCTCTCTGCCTCTTGGCCCTTTCAATGAATTCGGCTTGGCGTTTAGGCACGGAAGCAGAAAGCACTGCTCAGTGAAAGCCTTTTGCTATCTGTAGACAGAAACGTCACAAACTGAGACTGCCCTGCTAGCGCAATGCTGAAACAATTCCTCCGGATGCCATCTGTCCTTCAAGGTCAAGTCCCTGCACAGCTGCATTCCAGGGGGGACCAGGATCACCTGAGGGACCCCGGGTGGCGTTCATATTTGAGATGTGACCTAAGATGAGAAGAAAAGAGACAAAGAGCAACATGATCCTTAACAGGTTCTGGTTCATGGTCATGTGACCGCACATTTGGCTTCCTGCATCTTATAAATCCATTCTGTTCTAACCGGGCTGCCCTGCTCAAATTGCAGGCCATCTTCCTAAACAGCTGCAAAGGATAAGCTGCAAAGGATAAGCCCTGCTCGTTGCCTGGCTATGTGCAGCGCACCACAGAGGCAGGGGCACCTCTCTGTTTTCTCTTCATAAAAGGTCTAGAAATTTCACTGCCCATAGTTTTTAATAACCACATGAATGAGTCCTTAAAGTGACCTCGTTCTATGGAAACTTTAATGCCAATCAGACCATATATTTTTTTAATTTTAATTATAGAGATAGACTATCATAATTTACCAGTGTCCATACTTAGCATTAAAAAGGAAGGCTAGGCTGCCATTGACAACAACATGAATGAGTCTAAAGGGCATTATGTTAAACTAACCAAGGCAGACACAGAAAGGCTAACTTAACATGTGACCTCAGTTATACGTGGAATGTCTAAAAAACCCTCAAATTCTGAGCAATAAGATAGTGGTTATGAAGGGCTGAGAAGTTGGGGGGAAGAGCCGGGGAGTTGTTGGCCAAAGAGTGTAGAACTTCAGCTGTGAAGCAAATAGCTACTGGAGACCTGGTATTCCAGTCATGCATGCTGACTATAATTCACCAGATACATGAGATTTGCTGAGTGGATCTCAAATATTCTCAGCACACACACGTGCACACACACATATACAATTATAGGTATGCTAACTAATTTGATAGTAATAATTGTTTCACAATCCCTATATCAAAATATCACATTTTACACTTTTGCTACACACAAATTTTATTCATGAATCAAAGCCCAGTAAATGAGGATGACAATAATTAATCACTATTATATTTTATTCTTGTGCAGATATTTTTTCCCTAGGACATTCTGATTAATTTAATTTTATTTTTTTAAAGTGTGTGTGTGTGTGTGTGTGTGTGTGTGTGTGTATGTGCATGTGTGGTGTATGTGTGTGTCTTTGTGCATGTCTGTGGGTGTGCATGTGTGTTGGGCCTATAGATATCATAGACAGCTTTTAGGAGTCTTTTCTTTGCTTCTAACATGTAGGTTTTGGGGATTGAACTCAGATCCTCAGATTTGGCAGTAAGTACCATTACACATTGAGAAATGTCACATGATCCCCATTCTGCCATCAAAGATGATTCTTAACCAAGAGCTTTGAGAAAAAGATATGACACCAGAACTGATTTCTTGCAATGCATGGATACAACCAATACATATTAATATCTACCTGTGAGCAATATGGAGACAATTATTTTTATAGCATTTAGGTAAAATAAATTTCAAAAAGTCAACAGAGTTCTTCCTTTCCAATCAGTTAAATGATTGTAGAATTATAATCCTTTAATACGGACAGGATCTACGATGCTAACACAGCTAGCTGGCAAGACCCAGACACATACATCTCTCCCTCCTCCTCCTTCATAGAAGATTTGGAACTTCAGAATAGCCACTCTAGGGATATATTTACACCTTGGGCTTAAGCAAATACTTCCACTTCCAACCCATGGGGCAGATAGTTAGATATTTACTGGCTCTAAACCCTAAAGCTGATAAGAGTTGTCTCTGGACACAAAAATAAATGGTAGACAGTAGGATAATAGTGTCTACTTTAACAGCATCTACCACACTTAGGCCATAACTAAACAGGAATGAATGATGCAGTACAGAGAGGGAGAAATGCAAATGAATGCACTGCTATGGTTTTTCTTTTTAATTAGTTTGTTCTGAATGTTTTACAATACATTTTATCATATTCTGCCCCCTCTTCTAACTCCTCCAAGGTCTGTCCCCCTCCTCTTCCCACTCAACTGTGTTTTTTTTTAATTAAACCCATCAAGTCCAATTTGTACTGCACATACATTCTTAGATGTGTGACTTTGCAGTAGAACATGATTGATTTACCGGGGGCTATACTCTTGAAAACTATTTCTGTCCCAGCAGTTATCTTTTGATATTAGCTCCTCAGCTACCGTTAAGATTCCACGCCCACCTTCCCTCTCAGTCTTAGTCAGGGTTTCTATTCCTACACAAACATCATGACCAAAAAGCAAGTTGGGGATGATGAAAGGATTTATTCATCTTACACTTCCACATTGCTGTTCATCACCAAAGGAAGTTAGGACTGGAACTCAAGCAGGTCAGGAAGAGGAGCTGATGCAGAGGCCACAGAGGGATGTTACTTCCTGGCTTGCTTCCTCTGGCTTGCTCAGCTTGCTTTCTTATAGAACCCAGGACTACTAGCCCAGGGATGGCACCACCCACACATGGGCCCTCCCACCCTTGATCACTAATTGGGGAAATGCCTTATAGCCAGATCTCATGGATTCGTTTCCTCAAGGGAGGCTCCTTTCTCTGTGATAACTCCAGCTTGTGCCAAATTGACACACAAAACCAGCCAGTATACTCTCCATTTTAGGATTTGGTCTGGACAGAGTTTGCACGACCTTATGGCTCTTAGGCATACTGTCACAGTCTCTGCTAGTTCACTGTATGACCCTGCTATGCCCAGAAGTCACTGTTTTCCTATAGTTATTCACTGTCTCTTGCTCTTATACTCTTTTTGCCCCTCTTCCACAATGGTTCCTGAGCTTTGGAGGATGGGATATGATATAAGCATCCTGTCTAAGACTGAGTATCTGCAGTCTCTCTCTCTCTCTTTTTTTTTTTTTTTTTTTGTACTTTTACTGGAAGTGGGTCTCTGTTAATTACTACCTAGTGCAAGTCGAAGTAACTCTGATAAGGTTTAAGAGATGCATTTATCAATGGGTATAATGAAAAGTCAAGAGTTAGTTTAATATTATATCCACTTAACTCAATAGTAGTGGCTGGGCCTGTAGTCTGTGTAACCATGTATTCTTGGCCCAACAATGTTGCTAGTATGGGTTTCATCTTATAGAGCTGGACTTAAATCCAATCAGAACATGGTTGGTTAATCACACTTTGTACCACTATTTTATCAGTGGGCATGTCTTGCCAGTTTAATTTTTATTATAGCTTGTTGGATTCACAGCTGGGTCGGTGATAATTACTTTTCCCCTTAAGTAGTGTGCATAGCCCCTTCCAGCACAAGGAAATCTAGCCAGGAGATATGAAGCTTGCAGGTCAGTACCAGTTTGATATTTCCATGGTCTATGAATCATGCTTGTGTGGTCTTCAGCAATATGGCCTTACTGGAAACTTTTTAGACGGAACCAATAGCACTGACTCTAGCCTGCAATGCTGTAGGGTCTATGGGACCTCACTGGCGAGCAACTCCAACAGAGAGGTAATTCATTCCTGGCACTGGGTTTTTATTTTTGAGATGTAGAGTAGGGCATTGTTATCCTGTTATAGAGCAACTCCATTTTAACATTTTATATGCATATAAATATATGAATACATACACACACACATATATATATGTATACACACACACACACATATATATGTATACACACACACACATATATATATATGTATACACACACACACACACACATATATATATATATGTATACACACACACACACACATATACATATACATATATATATATATGCTACAGTCGTAGGTAGATTTCCAGATGACTTTCTCAAAGACATTTAGTGTTATTTATCTCTCCCCAGATTCTTTCCTCTACCTTGTCCCCAGTCCCCAATCCCAATTTAACCCTTGCTGTTCCACCATTGTCCTTTAAGCCTCCACACCATTGCATTCTGTCTCCCCTTCCTTCAACCTCAACCCCCAACACAGTCGTCCTAAATAAGGAAATCCAGACCCAGAAAGATGAATGCTGAATTTTTTCTGTTTGAGGATATGGATATAAGCATTGAGTCTTCAGATATCCATGCTTCATTTGGAAAACTCAGAGATTAGGCAGGGTGCAGCTAGTTTTATTACAATATCCTTTCATTAACTATTAAAACTACTAACAAGTAGGATTAGTTAGACCTCACATGACCACAGTGGGTAGCTTCAGAAGTGTTGAAAAGACAGAAAGACAGAATAAGGAAAAGGAAAACAGTCCTTCAGCAAAAGTATCTTTGTTACATGGGTCTGTTATTTTTTCCTTCTGAAGGAAAATATATACATATACACATACACACACACACACACGCATATATGCACATCTGTACACATACATATACTTTACATGAAAAAAATCCAAAATAAAAGCATCATTTTCCCCATGTATTTTACAGTGACAATCCTTTCCCCAAGAAATAGGTTAGTGAATAAAGCAGGTTTACCTTCACCTGCCATCATTAGTTCTAATCTTTCCATGTTCTGTCACTCCGACTTCCAGTACCACACATCCTTCCTACAGAATTTAGTAATGAGGCCACAGAGGGAGATTGGCTTTTATTGATTCTGAAAGAACAATATAACAAGATACTGGCAATAATGAACAGGTACAAAGTTGTTTCGGCCTAGAAACAATTGCAGACATATAACCCTTGTGGTCTCTTTTACATGAACCTTTATTATTTTTTTCTCTCTACAATGAGTAACATGGGAACTGTCCCCCATCCAGCAGTGCAGCTTCCACTTGCTCAGGACCTCGTGGAAATGCCATGGTTTGCCTCTCACATAAAAACCAATATCGGCCATTTGCTTTACTAACAGTTTCCAAGAGATCAAGTAACTAAGCAGGTCTCTTTGAGGAAAAAATTATTTTCACACTTGATTTGATCGAAAAAGAGTTTCTTCTCAAAGGCATATAGACTTCATGAATTGTTGTGAGGTATCCATAGAGCCTGTAGTTGCTGTTAAGGAACTGATCAATCTAATGACTGTTGTATATGCATCTTCACAGTCCTAGTCTGGGTTACTTTCATGTTGTTTTAGAAAAATACAATAAGACTTTGGCATAGAGATTCTCCATGGTAGGACTGGGGAGATGGCTCTTTCAGTAAAGGCCTTGCTGAGCAAGCATGAAATCCTGAGTTCAGATCACCAGCATCCATGCAAAAAGCTAGCCATGGGATGCACACCTATAGCCCCAGTGCTGGGATATAGGTAGGCTGATCCCAGGAGGAGCTCTCTAGCCAGACAGTCAAGCTGAAGTGACAAGTTTGAGTGAGAGACCTTGTCTCAAGAGAGTAACAGAGATAAGTGATTGAAGAAGACATTCCACCATCAATTTCTGGCCTCCATATTTGTCTGCATGAGTGTTCTCACCCCTACAAGCACATGTGTACATATGCATATACCACACACAATAAATTTAAAAGGGAAATAGTTTCTCTGAGGTAAACAATTGAATGCAATGTACACTCTTCGTGTACACCACTTTGAGTTATGAACCCAAGTACTATCCAATTAGTCTACCAACACCTACCAGGTAGTCTCTAGATAGATAATGTTAGAATGTAATCCCCACTTAAACGTCACAAATGTTTCTTCATTTTTGGCTTCCAGAACAGACCCTCTAAGGAATGAAAAATCAAAGGTTAACATTACCTCTGAAGTCACCATTTTTGTTCCCCAGATGGGTGACTCCTAGTAACTGAAGTTGACTGGCTTAGTCACCTCATTGGCTCTCCAGGGTCCTCCTGTGGCTAACAAGCTAACATTGTCACACATGCATCTTGGTGTTAGAGATTTCCCTTTCTGGCAAAGACAAAGTAGAAGCAGGAAGGAACAAAGAAATTTCTGGACTTTGAGATAGGAAACAAAACATTTTTTTGCATTGCATTTTTTTAAAAGGGCCAAGTTTGCCACAAGCCACCCTCAAACTGTAAAACTGGAGAATACCAGCCTGCATCAAGTCGTTAACCTTTGAGGGCCTGCTCAAGGCAATGTACTGTGACTTTATTAATGAATGCTTTAATGTGCTCTATAAAAGCTAACAAACACAGATACTTGCTATGATTCATCAAATTTAATATTCCATCAAGCCTTTCAGTTTAAAGACCAATGCACTTAAAAAAAAATAAACAAAAACCAAACTCTCAAAGTGGAAGTCCTCTTCCACTCCAATTAAACTTAAGTGTACCCCAAAACATTTATGAAAATGTAATGTTATGTCATATTTTTGAATAAACAACAATAAAAGAAATAAGTTCTGTACATCATGAATTATAATCCCAGAGAATGTTTTATTGACTCAGCAGACAAGTATGAGATGCAGTTCTTTAAAAGAGACTTCTAAGACACTTGTGGTCTACTGTGCTATTTAGAGGAAAAGATCCTACTGTAAGACAGTTGGATTTCTTGCTTCCAGCAAAGGCAAATTCCCCTGTCAGAATCTCATCTAAAATTTACAGCCATTTTGCAGTTTTTACTCAATGAGTTTCAGACTTTTTAAACCCTTACTCATGTGCCTGGCTTTCTCTATAAGACTCCTTCTTGTGTAATTAAAGTCTATACATTTCCCTGGTGACATCTTAGAAACCCTCTTCGTTCTTTTCCAAAACTCATCTGCAAAGATTCTTGGACCAAATCGGCAACGTGTGGTTTTGTTTTAAGGGATCTTCTACGTCTTTTCTCCCTTTTAAGCATGTCTTTCCTATGGTGTTGATCAGGAGATTCTGGCCTTCTTTGATTTTCTGTTCAAAATCTAGGTCATAGCTTGACAATACCAAAAATCAGTACAGGTTACAGGGAACCACAATCAGATCCTGTGAGCACACACTATGAACAAAGAAAGGGGCCTATTAATTATGTCACCAGGCCAATCCTCCATGTCACCAAAGAATGATCCAAGTAGATTATTATCTTTGTCTCTTCAAATCATCCTGTAGATATTGTAAGTGCTTTGCAAACTTTTTTCTTTTTTATCTGGCTGTCAGATGGGTTATCTCTCATTTTAGGAATGATGATTCAAACACAGTGAGGTTAACTGATAGCCTGAGCTTCCGATTAAACCAAACCAGGAGGCTACAGACATCAGGATTTCTTTAGAGTTCAGAATGACATGACTTAGCTCCAGGAACAGAGATTGGCAGGTTTTACAAATTTTACCCAAACCAGTTCATTACTCACAAACACTTTGTTCACTGTGCAAAGTTCTCAATCACGCTCCAAAATAGATAAAGTATTTGTATTCGCTAATTTCTTATTTTTAATGCAGAACATTAAATCTAAGATGTTTTAACTGACTTGGGAAATGAAAAGCTGCTATGCTCCCACTCTGAAATGTGAATAATTCACTCACATCAGCTGAGATTTGTGCAGCAAATTGGCTCATGAATCATAGGGTAGCCATAAAAAAGTGTTCACGTGACAAAAAAACGATCAATTTTAAAATTTCAGCTATCTGTCAATCTCTCTTAGAAACGAGGGGCTACATTTTATATTTTTAGTGAGAAAATTAGACTGCTACAGGAAAAGATCCTGGTCACACTCAAAATCATAGATTTTATGCTTAGCCAGGATTTTGGGTGAGTATACTGCACAGCATCTTAAAGATAAAGACACTGGGTCCAGGGAAATTACACCAGTTAGCATTCATATTAGGACCATGGTTAATGTAATCAAATTCACCCTGAGCAATGCACTCTGTACGGGCCTGGAGGCCCAGCTATAATCTGACCATCCCCAATCTAGCCAGAAGTTTCTTTTTCTTGGGCACGCAGGTCCTTGGCTCCCATGTGACAATCATGCTTACCTCATTTTGTGAACACTGAGAGACAGAAATGTATCTTATAAAGAGATGGTGCATTTTTGTGAGCACTGGAGATTGTTCATTGGCATTTTTGATAGAAGAAATGAAGAAAACCCTGGGAAGCTAAAACGGGGGCCTTATACTTGTATAGGAAGCCAGGGCCAGAAGCAGCAACCACTGGGTGGCTCTATGGATCATGATAAAGTCGGATGAAAATCTTGAGTCCGGGCGGTGGGTCTGGAGACAAGAGGCTACCCTCAGTCGGCCACTTGGATGAGCCCTCAACCCCCAATCACTGTCCTCACCTACAGCTCTTGCTTTCAATCGCTACCCTATCCTATAACTCTTGCTTTCATGGGTGCAGCTAAAACTTGACTTCTCTAGCTAGAGCTGAAAGTATGGAACCACCCCGCTCTAATCCAAGAATATGCAGGCAGAGGGGCATCCCAGCTCTAGGAGATGCTGGTTTAGGGACTCATATGCTCTCACATATGACTGCAAGACCACACAAAAGGGACATCAGCGCACTGTCTTGGAGCAAGAAACACCAAAGGCTCAACTGCCCGTATTCCACCATTACTCCGTGCAGCACCATGCTGACTGTTGCAGAGTCAACCTGAAGCAAAATGCAAGAAGTCACTGCAGCCATGCTACACATCCTTACTGGTCAAAGCTGTCTGTATAGGAAAAAAATCACCTAAAACATACTGTCTGGTGTAGGGGAATGCTTTGTGGTAAGCTCAGTCCCCCACAACCATCTGCCTCTTCAATCTCTGTGTTCTGGAATGTTCCTTAACTACTGTTCTCCAAATTCCACATTTCTCTTTTTACTTATTTTTTTTTTCTTACTAAAAATACCTTCCATTCCTTCCCTCCTGGCTGTCTCCTTTGCTTCTCTCCTAGGATACCAGGAAGCATTCTCTCACCTCCAAAACTATCCTAAAGTGAACTGTCCCCTCCTGTGGCTAGCAGAGACCCCACCCCCACACCTTCCATGCCAGATCTTTAAATTGTCTTTTACTCCACTAGATTTTGAACCTGTTCTTCCAGGCTATAGCACCAGTGTTCTGGCCACCAAGTCTGAGGTGAACTCTACTTCAACTTCAGTGATTTGTAATTTGTTTGTAATTTTGTGCATTTTGTTGACTTAACTATATTTTTTTCTGTAAAGCATCTATAAGTTTCATTTGGTTCCTGTGGGAGCCTGCAATATAAAAATATAAAAGAATATCTGCTGGATGCTTGGTAAGTGTATGATGATTGAGTACTTGGATAAATGAAAGAACCAACTAAATTCCCCACCAGACAGCAAACAAAGAAGGTTTGTAACAGTCATGAGAATCATTGACTCATTGCAATGAAATAATAGAGAAAATTAGACATACCCAAAACATTTTTCCCTGTGAAAGCAGTTGGGTGCTTACCCTAAGGGTGGAGCCTTTATTTCCATACTGTCTTCTGCTATAGTGATCAAAGCAGCTAGAGACCCTATCTGAGCATAGACACATCACTCTTTTATGTCAGTAATACGTAAGGGAAAGTCTGCTGGGTCCTTCTGGTATATAGTCCTTCTCTGAAAACTCCAGATCTATTTTTAAATAGATTCCCTAACTACCCAGCTTTGAAGGTGTGAAGACTAGAAGCATGGTGGCCAACTGTGTCCAAGATGTGGTAAGTTTAACAGTGGAAAGCAAATGTGCCAAAGATGACAGAGTGTAAATAGAGGAAGGCCTGGATCCTCAACAGCGAGATTAAGTCACTAACTCATTCATGGGGACACATAGCCCAAGCACTGTAAGAGATAACTAAGCATCTCTACCATTCAGCCCATCCTTGTGGCTGTATTACATCTTTTACAGCAACACATACTCCTTTGCCTGTATGGAAATCAGGAAATGACATCATTCCACTTTCCATTATCACCTAACACTTCTCTTTGTCAGGCTAGGACTGAATGTGTGTGTGTATGTGTGTGTATGTGTGTATATGTGTATATATATATATATATACATATATATATATATATATAAAACCATTTATATTTTAATATATTATAGATGCATATCATATATATGTATGTGTGTGTGTGTGTGCCAGGAAATTATTTCATGGCCTTATAATCACCACCAGCAGCTAGAACTTTATATGCATCTCACTCTCCAGAGCCCTAATGTAATTCTAGGGCAAAAAGCCAAGGTCCATTCTGAGATGGCCAGGTTGCTTAGATTCATTTTCCCAGCATCCTCCACGTCTTTAGTCTTTCTTAGCATTGGCATATCTTCCCATTAAGCCATAGGTTCTTTTAAAGTCAGGAACTGTACCCCATGGGTTCTTATATTCTCCTTCAGACATCCAAGCAAGAAATAAACACTTAGTTGATAATCTTTTCCGAAAGCTTGGGCCTATTTATGAAAAAGCTAAGAATATAACACCTCATCCTTGCAGAGAAAGCACATGTGCGAAAAGAATGATAAATCCAAGCAGCGATTTAACAGCTGATGTAGGATAAACTCAGGTGAAGGTCACTAGGGTCCAAGCCACAAAGGAAGGTTCCCAAGATTGGCCTCAAACTATTCCTTGGGGTGAGTAAAACTTAGACAGGAAGAGGAATGGACATCCATGCCAGGCAGGATGCAGGGTGTGAGAAATGGCAGACAGAAGACTGATTAAGGACACAGCAAAGAATCAACATTAAAAAACAAAAGACAAAACAAAACAAAAACCTAAATGGAGAACATGTCTGATCTCAAAGGGCAGAAGGTCCTTACTGCCAAGTCAGGAGCCTGGACTTAATCTTACAGGAAATTAGGAGCCATTGGGGACTGGAGGGAAAAGTTGTAGGTATTTACTTAACAAATACTATTTTCTATATTCCTTGCTGTGAAAACTGAATGACTCTTGGAGGATAAGCTGGAGGTGAGATTACGTGAAGTATTTTCCTTGCACAGGAGGCTTGATGTTTGATTCCCAACACCCCGAACTGCTAGCAATGTCAATATTACTAATGCAAGAGGCCCCACTCTCTGCCAGGAGACAATTCAGAAATAGAACTTCCAGAGCCAAAGTTTCTTCTTTCTTCTTGGTGAACTTGTTCACCAAGTTCTAATAATCATATTTGTGTTTTAGATATCTTTACATTATTTTTCAAGAGACAAAATTAAAATAACACTCCCAGTTTTATCCTTCTGGTTCGATCTGGTCTAGGGCAGACGCCTGTAATAGTCCCACACCCTCTTTTTTTGCAGCCTACCACCACACAATTCCACACATGGCAACCTTTGTCCTGCTTGGTTGCTTTTCTTCCTCAAGTCAGGCCCTCACCCAGATTCCTCTCATCCTTACATAGGCACTTCCTCATCATATACATGTATCATATGAGATGTGTGTTATATGTGATATATGAACAAATATTTGATATATTTGTACAATGTCTATTGTTTTCTACATAACAAAATTAAATAATTTTGAAATTTGAATGAATGGAATTTTGCCTTAAATTTCATTCTCTCTTGAATTTTATCATAATTTTTCTTTTAGAATTAGTCCATATGTGCAAAATACATAATATTTCCTCCGCCTGTTGTATGGTACTCCATAGAAAACAAGCATTCAGTATTTATCTATTCTTCCAATAGAAGGCATAGGTGACTGATTTCAATTACCCATTACCACAAAATAATGCTAAGAAAGTTATTTTTGCTTCTGGTTCCTTTTAATTTTTCTCTGGAACATGTGTTCAGAAATGGAATTGTAGAAGTATGCAGACAATATAATTCTTTTTTTCCAAAGGATTTTGGGAAATGGGAGGGGACATCATTAATAATATTTCAGAGCCTTGATTTCCCTGGTACCCTGGAGTAGGAGGGTCTCTTTGTCACCTTCATCTTACAGCATGTTTGTCCTCCATTTTGTTAAGACTGTCAGATTATTTCTAATTATCATCATTTTCTCTTCCTGTAATGATGACACAACCCAGGCTTTTAAACCACTGTTGTTCTGATGAGGCTAAAGTCTATATTGTTCTCATACTTGTGGCTTTGAGCTCTGGGCAGATGCCAGCTCATCACCTGTCATTTTCTGATCCCCTTGTAGGAGTTTTTTGTACATTCTAATATCAATCTAGATCCGGGGTCAGGTGGGTTCTTTCTTTGTTAAGTGTATGTTTTAAGCATTTCAAATACCTTCTCACAATCTGTTGTCTGTAAGTCAAGGGTAGTAGAACACTTAGAGTTTATAGTTACTGGGCCCATTATTTTTTTTAAGCAAATAGATAAATTTAAACAGGAGATGATCAATTCTCTTTTAAAATAATAAAAGGACAGGCTCCAGTTGATTCTAGATTGTTGGATATTATCTCTAAAACAATGATTAGGTGACTTGGATTGAGCCACTCTTTTCCTTTATGTTCATGGTTCATAAACTTGAGTGTGTGTCTGTGACATACGAAGCAGAACCCAGAGTCAGCATCCTTCATAAGGTCTTCAGGGATGCTGATGCCCCAATCCCGGAGCCACTCACATAGAATTGGGGTTGGATATAAAACAGTAGAGTCTACAAACAAACATAGAAAACACCCAAACAATAAGAACAATACCAAACAGACTACAGTGAACCTTGGAGATCACCTAGCCAACCCCCTCACTTGGGGATCTACATTCCCTCTCACAAGAAGACAAGCACCTGGATCAAAGTGCCATTGCCTTTGGGTCTTCTGCTCAATTCTCCATTGAGGTTCTGATTATCACACCAGACAAGAGGAAAAGAGACCCCTCTCATTCAGCTGCTTCATCCCCCAGCAGCCTCTAATCAGGAACAAACCTTCCATTTCATACTCTGTAGGATGAGTCCTTGACCTGTTTCCAGTTGACTTTCTAACCAAGGTTTGAGATGACAAAAAGATAAAATGTTTCATCTCAGGATGCCATCAGCAGCACACTGGAATTCAGAGAGCACCATACTTATTTCATGCACTCTTAACATTCTTAAAGTAAAGAAGTAAGCACTCATGACCCTCAACTTTGTCATGGATAGAAGATGCTGCAAACAGCTCCTACAAACTCTCTAGTGTCCAGAGCAAACACAACCTGACTCCATAGTGTCCCCTGTTTCAAATTCACATGATGCAAAACACACCCGGGCCAAATTGATGTCACTGCAATTTGCCTGCCAGCCAGCATTTAAATCACCAAGATTGCTGCTATACATTTTAGGGTGTTGTTTTCAACCCTGTAGCCAAGAGCTGGGAAGGAAAAAGCTGGAAAGAAGGGTCGTTAGCTAGCCTGATATGCTGGGGCTCTCCTGGTGGGCAACTAATTAGTATTCTACAAAGTATCTGCATATTGCTCAAATAGACATTGTTTGTGTCTTCCCTCAGTGACAGGGGGAGATTGTTCCATAGAACACCTTAGCTTTTAATATGCACGGTTTGTTAGAAGGAAGGCTCAATTCATATTTCCCTTGGTTTGATGGTAAGTGAACAGCAGTGGCAATATTAATCTGTAGTAACCTGTCAGTGAACTCTACAGCTAATATGATGTAGTTATGATTTTGCCATCAATCAGGACTGAACAGGCTCTGGGCAATCCTTACAGCACAGCCTCAAAAAATCTAATTGTGCAAAAGCTTCATTGGTTTCCAACATTTCTTTTTTATCTGTCACAGGCTTTAGGCCTGGTACACAACCTTTTATTATTGGCCTTATTGCATTAGCTTGTCGGACAAAGACGACAGGGCTAGGGCAGAGGGTTCCCCTGCATTCCATCATTTGTTTGCATGCAGGATTTTATTTGACAGTCCCGTATTGTTTTAGATGTAGATAAAAATTATTAGGACATATGGCATCATATGAACTTTTGAACTGCCAATTGCCTGTGTATCCTAAAGGACTGGAGGCATTTACAAATCCAGCGCTACCTACACACACACACACACACACACACACACACACACACACAAGGTGTCCCTGGGGAATTGTATTTTCCAGTCAGTGCAATCTTCCTGTTCTCCTTGACCAATTTTTATGCAGGGGAGGAGTAAAGTCATTGGGAGATGGAATATTCATGGTTGAGATGATTTTTTAGCCAAAATGGAGGATAGATATTTGTGACAGGATTATGGAAAAAATAGCCCACCTTCCTCAGGAAGCAGCACACTTGGGGTGAGGTGGATGGGTCCACATGGCCTCCATTCATGTCATGTGCAGATCTTGTCTCTCATGAGTATCTGAGAGGCAGTCAGATTCAGTTCCAGTAACAGCATGTGCGTAAAACACAAATCCACATCAAAGTAGTCCCAGCCTCTTGAATCCACAGGGTGGAACAGTAAGACTTCAAACATATAAAAGCATTTAGGAAGATGAACTATTAACTTTATCTAGTTAGGCATTTTAATCTTTTGCATCTTAAATGCAATTGGGCTTTTGGACCTGGGAAACTGCCAATCAGCATGTGGGGTAAATGTTTCTATTTCAAAATGTGCATATTCAGAAATAACAGCTGGCCATAAAGTAAATATTTATGTTTGTGACTTAATGTATCACAAACTTTATATTTTATTTTATTTAGCTTCACATGGAGACCACACTCTCTTTTTTTTTTCAAGCATTATATGACTTGTACAACAGATTTGTGGCAAAAAAAAAAAACAAAAAGAAAGAAGGAAAGAAAGAAAGAAAAAAAGAAAAGAAGGAAGGAAGGAAGGAAGAAAGAAAGGAAGAAAGGAAGAAAGAGAGAGAGAGAGAGAGAGAGAGAGAGAGAGAGAGAAAAGAAAAACCACATCTGGCTATAAATCCAGATATGTGGACAATGCCTGAGATTTTCAAATTTGAAATGCCTTTTAATAAAAAAATTAAGGATTATATCCATCTCTTACATTTAAAAATTCAACTGAAATTTCCCATTCATTAATCAGGAGAAATCTGCATAGAATTACAGCTACTGTCTTTTGAAGCACTGTGCCCCTGCTTCAAAGGAAACATATTGTGAATGAGGACACAGCAGCGGTGCAGCTGAGTGTTAACTCTTCACATACCAGTATGCGCATTGTCCCCCAACCTAATAAAAATAGCTGCACAAAATGAGGAAATGGCCCTGGCATCCTGCAATAAGCGTGCAGGAATGCACCAGAGAATGACCATGGAGGCCTCAGGAGGAAGGTGACAAAAACAGGATGTTGAAGTTGCTGCCCCCACTGGTGGTAGCTTTGAGAGTTCTTTGGGTACCTCGTCATCATCTGAGAGATTTGTTTCAAATGAAATTCTAAAAAGTTGTCTCTACAGCAAGCATCCTTTTGTATACGTTTAAATGACCTTGGTGAAGCCCAGCTGTAAGCATCTTGACTTCATCCGGCCTTTTGAAAATTGATGGCCTCCAAAGTGAACCTTCCTGACATGATGGCTGGCACAGCACCAGCTCAGGTCTTCGTTGCATGGGAGCATGTTGGAATTTGTCAGAACAGATTTGGTTCCAAAGTCTTAAGTGAGTACCAGATCTGTCCTTCTATTATTCAGAAGCAAGCCACAACAGAGGACTTGCTTTTGTGAGCAGGTTCAAAGGCTGCAGATGGGTGAAGATCCTCAAGCGAGATAACTGCTCAATGGAGAATCTATTTAGACACTGCCCTAAATTCACACAGATACACCTAGATAATTATTAGGAATTAAAATAAAAAAAAACCAAGTCAGGTAGTTGTGGTGCACAACTTTAATTCCAGGAGGCAGAAGCAAGCAGATCTATGTAAGTTTGAGGCCAGCCTAGTCTACAGAGAGAGAGAGAGAGTTCTAAGACAGCCAGAGCTAAACAGACAAACACTATCTTGAAGAACAAAAATTAAATAAATAAATAAATAAATAAATAAATACGATACAGCTACAACTGTGTGTGATAGCTCACACCAGTAATTCTGATAATTAAGAAGTAAAAGTGTTAAGGTCAGGGGTTCAAGGCCAGGCCACTCAGAGCTAAGTGAGTTTGAGGCCAACCTGGACTACCTCTTGAGACCCTTATTTTTTAAGGAACAGCAGACACATGGGTAGTGCTTGTGGAATGTGTGGGTCAAATGAGAGGAACAATGAATGTTTTCTCCCAAAGGAAAAATTGTCGGTAAATGAAAGGTGTTAATTCAACTAACGTTCTTCCTCAGTAAGCTGGGCAAGTGATAAACAAACTCATTTTATAGATTTTTTTCTATTACTATAAGTTGAAAATAAGCATCTTTGAAAAGAAACAACGCACCAGAGGCAACTGTGTGATATGATACACACCTGTAGCTCTAGGTACATGGCAGGCTGACGCAGGAAAATGGCTGAAGCCATCCCAGGCAACATTGTCTCAAAAGCAAAAACAGAAGACCACCAAGCAAAAGCTTATAGAAGAGAACTGAAGGGTTGAGATGTGACTCAGAAAAAGAGCATTTGTCTAGCATGTGCAAAGCCCAGGGTTTGATTCAAGATGCATTCCCTCCCAAACAGGGGACTGGAAGGCCTGGAACAGAGGCATTCCTTTTATACAAAGACTGTCTGATTGTAATAATAGGCAAAAGTCAATCAGAGTTATTAGGGGGGATGCTTATAAAGCTGCATGCTAATTAGCTGTTCATTTGAAACATAGATAAGACTTATTAACAGGTTTCAACCTTCATCTGCACATGTATATGTATTTAAGAAGCGCCTACTAATAAAATGTTTATTCAAGGGTAGCTTATGCATATAATTTTGGTGAATTTTTGGCACCCTGGAGATTATTTTCTAGGTCCCAGGGAATATAATTAAATTTATGCAGTTTGTAATTTTAAGTTATGCTAACATTTGTAAACCATAAAGAACAATAATGACTCCAATATTGCTGAGCTGAGGACAGACAGAACTAAGCAGTAATGTACAAACAATAATGGGAAATGTGTTAGAGATCAGCATCCAGCCAGAGCACAACCCTGTAACTGCAGCTGGTAGGTGCACAATAAAGCTGATACAAATACAGAGATTAATTGCAAAATGATTAAAATGTCAAGTAACATTTGAATTACAAGGATGGATTACTTAGGCTCCCTTGGTTGTTTTTTTTCCCCACAACCAAAAATGAGTAGAATTGAGAAAAGTCTATAAATAGATTTACTTGTATTCCTCTTTGGATAACGTTACAGTATCTATACAAACGTGGCCCAAGAAGATGCTATGGGCCAAACAAAGTTGGCTACAGCATATGATGCTGATATTTAGTAACGCAAAGTCAGTTGAGCCTTAAGAATTTTATAGGGTTCGTCTATGATAGTATATATCATAATATAGGCAATTTAGGATAGTTCTCAAACTCCAGTGGACATGTACAGCTTCCCTCTCAGTTCAAATACCTCCGTGGCACTGAGCCCTTGGGTAATTTCTGTTTTGATCTCTCTGAGCCTCACGTAGGGTTTGTCCCCACCAGATAGAAGGTTAGTCCCCACTAACAATGTCAAAGCTGTAGTTCAGAACTCAGAAAGTAAAGAGCCTATGGGTCTCACGAACCTTCTAAAAGTTACCATTGATCTTAAGCATTCTGGGCTTCTGGTCACCCTCCATGAAAGTCACATTTAGCACTAGCTGGCTGTCCATGTGCAGAAGGACATCCTGCCAGAACAGCCACTTTGAATTAACATAAGGTTCTTCTTTGAAAGATCTCTTAACTCTTGTTTCTATATTCTCTCCACCCTGTTTTACCAGGAACAGAAGAATGTGAAATACCCAGAAGACACAGAGAATTATTATGTGAAATCCAGTAGTGGATAAATTGAGAGTCAAAATGAGTGAGGAGTTTATGCCAAACATTTATACTTTATAAAGAAGCTGATAACCCCTGAATGCCTGAAAGTACTGTTGCTTTCAGCCTGACATGAGTGTGTTAATACCCATCGGGGCCTATGAGCTCATTCCCTATTCAGTCAGAGAAGTGGGTTCTTGGTAACCCTTGGAGGGTACCAATGGGACAGTCCTGACTGAGTCCCGCTCTCAAATATCTGCTTTGCTGTCCTCAGATAAGCCTCTGGTACAGTGCATTTCACTGAATTAGAGCTCTTGGGATGAAGGACAGGAGACACTGTGAGTGAGCTGTGACACCGGCAGGGCCATGATAGTGATCTCTATGAACAATGTCTTCCATTCTCATGTCTGAGGGAGTTCTCCAGCTCAACATCACCACAGACACAGAAAGTCTTGGGATCAGAGTTCATAACCAGAACACCTTTGTGCCCTAGAAAAGCCAGATATACCAGGTAGAATATTTATTGGGTTTATTTTTTTGTAGACTATCCACAAAAAATAGCCACTGAATATAGATTATTGCCTCGTTGTGTCTGTTAATTCCTTCCTATCTCCTTCAAAACAGGTCAAAAATCACCCTGCATTCTCTCCATGCCTACAGAGGTGGTCCCTCTCTTACATGGTTCTTGTGTTAACCTCTAGAGGAAATTCACTCTGTGAGCTCATCCAGCTATCATTTGCGATTTTAGCTTTTTCCTTTTCCAATCCTTGTTACTGGGTATTTCTCAACTGTAGCCACAGCACTCCATGACACAAGTAGTTGTGGTGTTAAAAATATAAGACTTAACCAGTTCGCACCCCAGGAACTGGTGCAGCACAAATCCATACTCTGCATTAGAGAAATGCAGCAGTGAGCCAATAGAATTAGAGTAATTTACTGTGCGGAGGTTGCAGCTGGCAGGGGCTGCGGAGGGGAGCCAGCAGATGTTTGTTCTCTAATGGTGGCTTTCTGGAGTCATTGGAGCCCAATGCCCCATCCGTCCATTAGCCAGTTTGTCCAGCTTAATTAAAAAGGATAGGAGATTTAGGCTTTGCACTATTGATATTGTCAACTGGGTTCCTTTGCCACCAGTCATTGCTCTGTGGGTTTTGTGGTTACACAGAGAATTATAGTGTATGAAGTTTTAGGTGTGTTGAAGTAGAAAAAAGCAGAAAGACTTAGATGCAGAAGAATTTAATGAATATCTTGTTACTGAGGTACACACATACAGATTACAAACACACACAAATTACATACTCACACACAGAGACACACACTCACAGACA
Organism: Grammomys surdaster; assembly: GCF_004785775.1. NCBI lineage: Eukaryota > Metazoa > Chordata > Mammalia > Rodentia > Muridae > Grammomys > Grammomys surdaster. The sequence continues at coordinate 9,420,325 of NW_021604594.1, forward strand.
CACATTCACACTCACATATATTTACATATATTAACTTACACAAACTCACTCAACACACTCCAAATACACGCTCACACAAACACACTCTTACATACAGATACACACTCATACACACTAGTAATACACACTCACATGTACATACACTAACCCACACACTCACACTCATACTCTCACACACATACAGACACACACACATACATATATACTCACACAGTCACAAACACTCACACATTCCACACACTAACACTCACTCGCATTAATACACTAACACACACACACTCGCACATATTCACAGACTGCATCTACACACACACACACATACACACACACACTCACACACACACACACACACACACACACACACACACACAGAGCTGGTATACTTCATCCTAGACTTAGTAGTTGGAAATAAAGTGGCTGAAAGACTCTAGGAAAAAGATACCGGGTTTCCTTTGTAATCCCAGTGTAACAAAACTGTCTCTAAAAAAAAGTATAAACTTGTAACAATACATAAGACTGAAGAAAACCAGTTCTTCTGGCCTTGCCTAGATGTGCACCCTCCTGGGAGGAATCCAAGGTCTCAGGGATCACAGCGTCCTCCTTGAGAGCTGGCAAAGCAGCTTTCTATGAGCACACTGTAAGTCATAGGGTCTCCTTTCCTCTTTGTTTCCTCATCTGGAATTCATCCATGAGACTAGGATTTTATCTATCAAGAGTAATTTAACCAGCATACATTTTCTAAAGTTTATCAGGGTGAGGTTAAGAGGGAAGTTCACGAGGGGGGCAGTCATACCGTATGAACCACTACAGAAAAAAGATTAGTATAGGCGTTGAGAGATAGGGCCACGGAGGGTATTTAAAACAGAAAAGATGCATAGCAGTTTCAAGAGTGACTGGTCAGCTTAAACTCTTGCTGGGAGGTAGACAAGAGTGGGGAGGGGAGACTTGAAGGTGGCAGACAGTCAGGTCATTGGTAGTCAGTGCATGCAAGTTAGTTCAGGGACTATCAGAAGAGTGAAGTGTGGTGCTCTCCATGGGAGCACTGCAAATGCTAAAGTGAGGGGTGTTGGGGGACGGGAGAATGCAGTTTCCCAAATGGCTGGATGGATTTGGTGAAGGGCAGCGAGCCAAGGGAAAGAAAGGTCAGTGGCAACTGAATTTAAAATGTCAGGAACTGGGTGCCATTAAACAAAATAGACCATCAAAAAAGGAAGTGATCTGGAGACACCGCTGAGCACCTCAGCATGTCAGGCGTATTTCATGCACCATTTCATCTTATGCTCACAGTTTTTATTGGTAGCTATATCATTCTCACTCTATTTCTGAGGAAACTGGGACTCAGATAATAACCAATTTGGCCAAAGTCACACAGGCAGCACGTGACACAGAGGAGACGCAAACTCAGCCTGGTTCCAAAGCCTGTACCTACCTAGTGGTCACCCATGAGTGTTGTAAAGAATTCTGGAGCTTCTCGGAGCCTCTCTTGGCTGCAAACCTGCCTGTAGATGTCTTTCTGTGAAGGAATTCTCCTGCCAGCCAAGTCAGACATTCTCTTCCATCTCAACAACAACAACAACAACAACAACAAAAAACACCTTGCTCTCAGATATGCAAAGATGGAACAAATGGCGGTGTCTAACAGATAAAGATGGTCTGAGTTTTAAGTCAAAACCAAGTTTGAATGTATCACCTTCTGTGATACCGAGCTTTAAATGACATCTTTATTAAGCTGTAGCCACTGGTCTTGACCAACTGTGGTAAGAACAGGTCCACTCTGTATTTTACTCCATGAATAAACAATTTAACTACATCATCATCATTAACAACAACAAGAAGAAACCCAGAGATAATTTTATACAGTTTAAGCATAAGTGAATCAGCTTGTCAAACTGATTAGAAAATCCGGCAACAAACACACAAACATAGGAGCTTCCCATAACTGCTAAATACTGTGGACAGGACAGAGAGTGAGAATTTACATTTTGAATGATTTAATGATGGTGTCCATTTGTAAAATTATATGGAAAGAAATCTTCTTGCCTGAAAAAGACATTAGCTTAGTTATCACTAACAGGCATCATTCTGTCTGTCCTCACTATTTCATAAGCCGAGGTCCTCAGCTTTCAGGATATGGACGAGAATGAAAATATTTCTAGCTCTGTAGTTCAGATTTTGTTTTTCTGCCTAGAAAAATATGAGGGGCTGGAGTAGGCAGGAGAGGCCACTGCACCCTCTCAAGAGCTGTGACCCAAAAGCCCTGAGTGTGGGACTTCATGAGGCCTGGGTCTGTAATTGCCACTACAGCCATGTCTCCTTTGTACATCTTATGTGTTGAGAGATGGGGAGGGAATGAGGAGAAGGAGGGGAGGAGGAGGGAGGGGGGCAGGCCATGCCATGTGTGCCTGAGTGCAGATGTGTTTGTGTGTGTGTGTGTGTGTATGTGTTGTAATGTGTACAGTCACCTGCTTCCCTTCTCCTGTTGCCATGGGTTACAGAGCCCAGAGCAGAATTGTGCGGCCAAGCACTTGGGGTAGAAATAACAGCATCAGAATCTTGGAAAAAAAGAAATTAGAAATAGGAAGCGAGGAAACAATGAAAAAAAAAGAAGAAGAAGAAAAACAACATTTCAAGGCAGCCTGACTGTGGACAGGAAAGCCAGGCAGCCCAAAGAGAGAGGCTTTTCATAAATCTAGCCTTCACTAGACATACTGGTCTAAATAGAGATGCCGAGAGAAGAACTAACATACATGTCCAGAGCAAAGTTGCCTACCCATCCAAGGGTACTCTATCTCAGAGAAAAATAATCAGCCCAGTTAGACTTAAGTCAACAGCTGTCAGGGAGCTGCTGATCTGCATGGCATCATGGCGTACCAGGCACTGAGAGGAGGAGACACACAGGAAGAAGGCTGCGACCTTGAGGAGGTCACAGTTTAATTAGGCATCTCAAGTCTGGAAGTCAGGCTTGGCGCATACCCTGCCCCCGAACACTCATTACTCTTCTTACCTGATGGCCCATCAGTGAAAATCATGTGCGTCCTCCCCTCTCCCACGGCATCTGTCTGTCTTATGTGCGACAGGCTAGATGCGCAGAGCAGAGAAGGGTTTTCAACAAACCCAATGTCTTATTTTCACAGATTGAAAAAGCAAATCAAGCCCAGATCGGTCACTCAGCTTGGTGTGAAAACCGGGAAAGAGGGAATCTCAACGGTGTGTGCCATCATGCTCCCTTAAATCAGCCTCAAACTGGAAGTAAGACACCCCCCACCCCCACTCCTCAGACTGAGCTACTGAGAAAATGAGTAACTGTGGCAGAGGCTTTTCCAGAGGTCATCCACAGCCTCTGAAAGCCGCTTGCCATCAGGGCCGGCAGGGCACTGGAAAACATATGAGAGAGGACGCAGCTGTTGACTGTCATCTAGAAGTTTTCCCTCCTCTTCCTCCTCCTCCTCCTCTTCCTCTTCCTCCTCCTTGTCTTTCTCCTCCTCCTCATCTTCCTCTTCCTGCTCTTCCTCTTTCTCCTCCTCTTTCTGCTGCTCCTCCTCTCCTCCTCCTCCTCTTCCTCCTCCTCCTCCTCCTCCTCCTCTTCTTCTTCTTCTTCTTCTTCTTCTTCTTCTTCTTCTTCTTCTTCTTCTTCTTCTTTTTCCTTCTCTTCCTTCTCTTCCCCCTCCTTTCCTTTATTGTGGTCCTAGAAAATAAACTCAAGATTTTGTGCACACTCTACAAACACTCCACCACTGAACTACACCCTCAGGCCCCTTTTTACTTTTCATCTTGAAATACAATCCTACCAAGTTGCCCAGGCTGGCCTTGAACTCACTCTATCTCAAGCTCATCTTAAACCTTTGATCTTCCTGCCTTAGCCTCCTCCTGAGTCTCTAGGATTACAGGTCTTTGTTATCAGCCTGACTTCTATAACCTTCCCTAATTCAAGCCACCACATAGTAGTGGGCTTCTAAAGGAGCAATTCCTTGTTTTCAACTCCTCCATTCTCTCTCTGAATGGAGGTAAGACATCACTCTATGGTTACCACCTGTTGGGGCAGGAAAAGATCCAATCACGGGTGTGGCTAGTTTGTGAGTGTCCACACCAGTGCCTCCCTCACCCTCACGCCACACTCATCAGGCAGAGGTTGTTCCTATTTAGACTTTCAGCATATTTTTTCCATCTCCAAGGTCTAGACCATGACTTTAGAACATAGAGAAATGGACCCACCCTCATATTTCTGGCAATAGTGAAAGCATGCTATCTGCCCCACACTAGTGCAACAGAAATGCCAACTATACTTGCCCATAGGGCCCTCTTTGGGAACCCTGGTGTCAGGAAGGGTACAACACACTGGTCCAGTTGCTTCCCTCACTGGAATTGAATGGCTAGGATACAGGAAAGAGCACATAAGCCACACTGGTTACATTTATAACAATTCACTGTGTCTCTGCGAACCTGCGCTAGGGAATGTGGCTGGCCCAGATTATGGGACCATGGAGAGTGTAGGCTGCACCCTGCAATGCAGTCTGTCCCAGGAAACAGGTGTCCACTCTCACATACCATCAGAAGCACCACAGCCATTCCAAACGCTTTACAAAGGGCTTCTCTCTGCTAAAGAAAGTAATCCACAGCCCAAATCCTGCTGCTGTTAATGGCTGGATGGCCTTGAGATAGATCTCAGCTGAGCCCTTTGATCTCAGGGAGCCCTCTGGGGCTGCATATTTCTCTCTGTAATCAAAGTCCAGAGATTCTTTGTCTTCCTCGGGGGCTCATTTATACTCTATGAGGTTTTCAGATACTGCCCACTTTTTCCTCCCTCTCTTTCCACTCTTATTTTATCCACATTGCTCCTTAGTGTCCCTTTCACTTCAGATTCTCAGAGAGAAATGATCACTGCTTAGCATGCTGGGATTCATCCTCCTCCCCTGCAAAAAAAAAAAATCTCAGAGAACACCTGCCATATGCCAGCACAGGGCCCAGGACAGAACTGTAAAGGTGGCATGTGAGTTTCCAGCCTCAGCACTCCCATCTGGGGAGTTGAAAGGGCTAAAGTTTTGACAAAGAAAGAGGAGAGTTGGAGTCAGGCAAACAGGGTGACATTACCAAGGTCAGTGGAGGACAGAGCAAGGGTGAGAGGCTGACAGGAATTGGGTAACTAGAGAGTAGAAAGGAAGGAGAGTGGTGACAGAGGACGGGAGGAAGTTCACACACATGGAAGCCCATTCGTCTTCTAAACTGCAGCAAAGATTGGAGCCCATGCTCTGGGTAGTGAGAACTAACGGGGCTGATATTAGGAGGAGAGAGTGTAATCAGATTGTACCGATAAAAATATGGTTTGAGGAAGCCCGGGATGGAATCGTGAGCAGGGAAACTAGATAGGGAAAAACTAGACCAGAATAACCATGAACTTATGTAAAGTAGTATCTACAGAGATGAGAAAACCACACAAGGTAGGGCTTATAAGCAGAGCTAACCTGTGGTAGCTGTGTAGCCTGTGGGTTAGCATAACATGAGCTACCAGGGAGATCTCATTAATTGAGAAACAAAAACAGTCACCTTGGGTATCTACCACTGTGTCTACCCTGATCTCAGTCCAGTTGCAGGGTCAGGATCTTGGGTTCTTGAGTGCAGCTAGGTGAGAGGTGAATACCCGACCCAAAGACTAGGCTAGGCTATCCAGCAACTAGTTGTCTAAGCAACCAGCAGCTTAGCCCATAGCTGTGATCTGGCCCAGATTAGCTTGCTTGCTTGGGAAATGAGCTAAGAACAGGCCATGAGAAGAACCCAGCTGGCAATGAGGGCCAGAGTTTCAAAAGGTTGCTGTGGAAAGAGGATGAACATGAAATTACAAGAGGAAGGAAGGTATGAGTAAGCATTGGGAACCAGTCTGCAGAGAGCACCCACAGATGACAGAAGCAAACAGATAAGCCAACAGAGGGCAGCTCCTTAGAGCAAATGTGGAGGAGGCAGCTTCTAGAGCTGTCTGCAGCCTTGAGCGTTTTCTCTCCCAATGCTGGTCCACCAACATCTTTGCAATAAATCACACGTGTAACTTAAGAGGCCCTATCAATTGCAATCACAACCAAACAACGTAATTAAAATACCTGGTGCTTTGCACAGTGTCTCACGCTTATCTCTGCCATCTGCTGTGCCCACTGTGCTCCAGAGATGCTTGCCTGTGCTAGGCTCCTCATGAGGAGTGTGGCTACCTCCGGTAACTCACCAAGAGCCACCTTGGTCACACTCTATAGGTACATCAGAATCGGAAAGAACGGAAGCTTCATTCCAGAGATTCTGCTCCGTGGCAGAATTTGAAACCCATAACGTGTTTCAGTGGGTTGAAAATGCCTTTGAATATGTGCGCCCATCTCCAGAGCCATGATTAATTACTGGCTGTTGCTGCTGGTTATGCCTGCGGCTCTCAGCAAGAAAATGAGCAGAGAAGCATGTGAGCCTTTACATCCTGACAAGCAGCCAGAAAGAAAGAAAAGTGGGCAAGGGGGAAAGGGAAAGGATGGATGGAAGGAAGAAGGGAGGAGGGAAGGAAGGAAGAGAGGGAGGAGGGAAGGAAGGAGGAGAGGTGGAGGGAGGAGGGCTGGGGAGGATCTGGATGTCATTGACTCTCTGTTTTCTGGCAGGTGTCTGAGTGAGTCTCTCTGCAGGCAGGTGAGCTGTGTGCTGCCTCTTCCTGTACACAAAGTTCCTTCCTCATCGTGCTCCATGAACATTTCTGAATTAGTTCCAGCTAGTTAGTGTCACTGCGGGGTAATTTAGACTGCCATTGTTTGAGGATTCAACGTACTCTTTGATGATGGATTCCCAGAAAAGGCAAAATCCATTATTTACACACGGTAGGAAAATAAACCTTTTCCCTGGCCCAAGTCCAGAGGATACGCTCTTCATTTTAGACAGTTGGATATTTCGCATTCAAGTGGCTTTGTCAACTCCTTTAATCAATGTCCTTTGGAAAAACAAATTTAGCCATTCAGCTCCTGGATTCAGTAGGGGCGAGATGTAACTAAGGGTGTTAGCTATCAGTGGTTCACGGTCTGTTAGCCAGCACTGGCTTGCAATAAAGCACAGCTAACTGACAGCAGAACCTGAAAGCAGCGTCATGCATCCCAGTGAAAAAGCACAGTGCTAAACCTCTCCAGGCTTGAGAGCCGTGGGTCAGACAAGTAGGGGGGAAGGCATTTCTCTCCTGCCACAAGAGAACCAGTTCTAAGCCAGATGAAATGGTGAAAACCTTAGCACTCAAGAAGCTAAGGCAGGGGGATAATGAGTTCAAGGCCAGCCTGGGTGACATCATGAGACCATTTTTCAAAAACAAAACAAACAAATCCACTCCTCCTGGTAGATAGAAGTTCTTATAAAATGGTCATAGTCATTTTCAAGCCAGGACCATAGGTTGCCTATGCTCTCTGAGCTATATTTCAATAGACCCACTAAGGTTCCTGGGACTCACGAAGGCAGAAGATGCTAGTAAAGTGTCTGCAGGGGCCCTGTAGACCTGTTTGGGGAAGGGAAGAAAACCTGTACATTACAGCAAGAGCTGGAGCAGGTATTCCCTAGCAGCACAGGGAGACCTTAAGTCATCCCCATTGGCAGATTAGGGAAAAAGATAAAGGAGTGTATCACAAAATAAGTTATTGAATGGATTCAATACCACAGAAGAAAGCAGTCAAGATCCGTCTCCCTGGGGAAGCAATGAAAAGGAAAGCCCAGGAGGACTTCCCAGGGCTTTTAATAGTGGTACAAGGAGGAGAGCTTCTCCAACATCCTTCCGGGAGGCCTATGGAACCTCTAAACGAGCAGCCCAGTCCTTGGAGACTACACTGTAGAAAAGCTGAGAGAAGGCAGCCCACTTCCTGAAGTCGGCTTTGAGTTACCCAGACGCATCTTTTTGACCACTCTCGGTGCCCTTGGGGAGACCGATTTATGCTGTCTGCATAACTGACCTCTACTCTGAGTTCTCCTCCTTCATCCTACTTTCAAACCTTCTCTTCCCAGCCACATTTCACAGTAATATGCCCTAAGTCTTCCCAGCTAGGGCACTGCCTCCATCTTATCCCGAGTCAGTTCTCTTCCCATTGAATTCTTGGCTGCCTTAAACAAACTGCTGTCCTGACTGTAAGCTGAAGTCCCAGCGGAGGGGGCGGGGGCGGTATGGGAAGGTGGGAGGTGGGAGGGGGCAGTATGGGGAGGTGGGAGGTGGGAGATCTACAAGGTGAGTGGGGACCACTCACTCCAGGATCTCAACAGAATGTGATTTTGATTGTCCATGTGTGGTTCCTAGCTCCCACCATCTCATTCCCAGGTCTCTGAGGAGGCTCCAGTCTCCGGGCTTACAGGCTTCAAGAGACTTCTGGGAAAGAGGTGGAGCATCACTGTTTCCACTGCCTGTGGTCTTGTCCAGTTCCGGGCATGCCCAGGTCTGCACAGCTGGCTTTAAGCACAGCAAACCCAGAGTGCAGGATGTTGGCTTCTCAAATAACACCCCCCTCCAGCGCATGGGCTCCAATATATGGGCTCCAACCTCCATTTTCCAAGCCTCTCCTTCATCCAGCCTCACTGTGGACTTTCAGTCTCGGCGCAAGCTACTCCTTTTTTTTTTTTTAAACCAGTATTTTGTACATACATGCAATTTTTAATCACTATCTACTTCTCTAAGGTCATGTGTTTTAAATATTAGAGAAGTAAATATTGCGGAATGGGCTGAATAGGCTTGGAAAGTTGGGTCAGAGAGATCTATTTCCTGCATGCTTTAAAAAAAAAATCCAAAAAGAAAATTGCCTTTCAGAATGTTGGTCCTGCCTCAGATTTTAAATAGAAGACAAAATGAAAGGAGGTATCAAAAATCTTGGAGGTGGGGCAGCTCCTAAGTGGCTAAGTGAGTCTTACACTACCAGAAATTTATACCTGAAATCACCCACTGGTACTAAAGTTATGACTCATATGTCAAACTTTCATTTCAGGTTTCATGTTTTATATCTTATACGAAAATATGCTGGCATTATCACCACCACCACCACTATCATCATCACTATTATTAGATTTTGCAACATGGGAAAGAAAACCAATAAATAAATAAATAAATAAATAAATAAATAAACAAATGGCCAACCTGGCACTCTCTCTATTCACGTTGATGACAAGTCCTTTATTCAGGTCTGGGTGTCCAGCTCCAACTGAAAGTGGGACAGACAACCGATGTGAGAGTCAGAAAGCACCCCGGGCTCTCTGAGGCGCCAGAGAGCTAGGAGTCATTCAGTGTGAATGGCAGTTGCGGGTGAGCCAGTGGCAGGCTTCACAAGCACGGCTGCGTGAGGGGATGCTCGCTTCTCTGGACAGCTGAAGAAGGCCAAGCCTTGCATTCATAAAGTTATACATCTGCAGAGACAGCCGGTGAGGGGCAGCCCAGCAGCTTCATGCTAAGTGCGGCAAGCAAGCGTCTTCACCCTTGGAATCCAGCTACGGCTGGAATTAGGGAGATGGGATACACCGGTCATTTCCAGTCTCCCAATTCTCACAGACATCACCTCTTCTCAGAGGCCATTTTGGACCACTCCACATAAAATTGTACTACACACACACACACACACACACACACACACACCTGTCTTATGCATTTCTTGTATTGCTTTCTAATGAGGTAACTACCCTTTTTTTTTTTTTTTTTTTGCTTTCTATTCTGTCTCTTCAACTTATACCCAGGAATAAAAAGCTATAAAGGCATTTATTTTCATGTTTTATTCCTTGTGATTTCTCCAATGCCTAGCATATAGTAAATGCTCACCTAAAATATATTGACTGAATGAATAAATCCCTTAAAATGACCAACCATCTGAAAATGGATATCCCCTCTTAGACTATGAATCTTTTTGGTTCTACATTTTCTTACTTACATTTTGTCCATATCTTCTGATATGTGTGATGTCCAGAGGTAGAGGATTGTCAATGTTAATATTTTAAAACAAATGTTAAGTTTTAGTGTCTAGAAATATTATTTAAAAGTCATCGAAGGTCTTTTCCTTTTGCGAAGATCTTAAGTCACACATGTGACGACTTTCGTGTGCCAGGAATGCCGTGGGCATTGTGCACTCGTGTGTGCTGGTAGATGTACACAGTCATGCAGAGAGGTCTGCAGTTGATGTCAGTCTTCCTGGGTCAGGCTCCACTTTAGCCATTGAGACAGAATAGCTTCCCAAACTCAGAGCTCACCAATTCGAGGCAGCCAGCTTGCTGAAGGAACCCCCAGTCTCTGCCTCCCAGGTTCTGGAATTCAAGCTGGTTACTGTACCCACCCAACTTTGATGTGGGCTCTGGGGATCTGAATGCCAGACCTAGTACTTGGCCAGCAGGTGCTTTATCCACGGAGCCAGCTTCCCCAGTCCACACATCTGAAGTTTTGTCCATGTATCAGAACCTTTTAAAATCTTGAATATGAAATATTAGCTGGTGTTTCTAATTTCATCTAACAAACTAGATACCTGAAATCATTTCAGTAAGTGGCAAACGGAAGACAACAAATGAAGTTCATTGGGTTTAATGGCTCTGAAAGGTGACACAGCTAGGGGGGGTGCGTTTGAACTCCAGAATTCCTTCATCAGCGAGATCTCCACGCACCAGGAATGTGCCACGGTGATACCATTAGTACATTTCTAATAAACACCCCAGGGATATTTACAAGAATCCACAGCCCTTAAACCATCCATTTTGAGATAGAAGCCTATTTTAAATTGTATGAAGCATTTCTAATTAACTTTTATCACCAACTCAATAATTAGAATCCTATACCACCAAGAAACCTTTTAACCTTTACTTTATAAGATAGCACTGAGAGCCCCTTGCCTTGACATGAGGAATCAACGGTCACATAAAGGACCCCAGGGAATCGGTGGCAAAGCTGACACAGAGGCACATGGCAGACTCCCAGGTGCTCACACACTGCCTTTCACCTGTGCTTACTTCAGAGAAGCTACTTCAAATCACCCTTGCTTCTCATAATAAAGTGGTTTTCCCAACATACTGTAGACCTACAGATGGGTAAGTTTGAAGATGTAAAACTCATCCCTCAAGAGGTAAAAAATTAGAAAGGTAAGCCTGCTTTTCATCCAACTCTGTCAGCGATGACTGTGCCCAGCTGTGTAGTCGGGGCAGACCTTGCCCTTGAATCTCTACAGAGCCTAGGGTGGCTGTGACCACTGAGGGAAGTCTTAGCTAAAGAAACTAGAGGCTGGGGCTGAGCAGTGCGTTTTGCCCTTCCCTGTAATGCCTCCAATACCCAGCTTGGTGCTGGATATTTGTTGATTTAATCCTTATCATTCTGAAAGTGAGTGTTGTGCATATTCTGAATATGATGATAAAACATCATATGAATTGCCATTTCTTTGCGTAATTCCTGTCCTTGTAATCCCTTCAAATGAAAACTATTACTGCTGGGGGATACATAGCACTGTTATTAAAACAATAGCATAACAAGCTACAGAGTTCGACAACTTTGTGATGATCTTGCTACTGCTCTCATGCAGAGAGGACCACATATTTTTTTCATAAGAAAGAGGCAGCACAGCGTCGTTCTGGGGTGATGGAAGATTCTGATCACGGCATTGGTGCATATATCTACATATGCAATGACATCGCATAGAACTATATTCACATAAAAATGCGTGCACACAGAGCAGACGGGACATGAATAAATCCCATGAACTGTACCTGTGTTGGTTTCCTGCTTTGACAGCATGCTATAGTCTTGTTAAATGTCACTATTGGGAAAAGCCAGGTAGTGCACAGGTCTTATTTATGCTATTCCACACCTTCCTGTGAACATAAAATTATTTTTAAAATAAACATTTAAAGAGAACTCAGAATTTTTCATGTTTTGAAGCCTCCAAGAGATTTCATTAAAGAGGTCTTTCACTGTTTCCTCTGCTATTGAAAAAAATTCATTGGCTAAAATTCTCACCTCCTCCTAGAGATTACTACCATTAAAATATACAGCATTTTAATTTTAATATTAAAATATATAGCATTTTTACCAGGCGATGTGGTTGTAAAGTCTGAGACATATTATATTTCTGGTTTGTTTTATGTCACTCATTTAAAAGTATTACGCTTTGAAGTGTAGATTATCCATGCTGAAGTGTAAAAGACTGATCATCAGAAGCCAACTTTTAAAATTATAATAAAATCAGAGTGGCTGTTACTTTATAAATATAAACTCCTGTGGGAAGAAACTAGAGAAAATGAGTTTTTAGGCCTCAAATATGTTCTTAAGAAAATATAGGAGCATGCCTCCTTCCCAAACACATTTTTTTTTTCATTTACTTCCCTGGGACATAGTGTTTTTTCTAAAAAGCTGGCCGATCCAGAATGAAAGGACAAATTTGTATTTGGCCACTAGGTGGCACTGTTGGTGGCGTCGTGGGCTATACAGAGGGGGAGGGGAAATCGAAAGCAATCTATTAGAGGAACTTGGGGTTTTTTGTTTGTTTGTTTTTGTCTTTTGTTGTTGTTTTGTTTTGCTTTGTTTTGGTCTTGAAGATTTGCTTTAAGGAAAGAAAGAGAGGAAGTCAGGGAAGGAGAAGGAAGGAAGGAAGAAAGGAGGGAGGGAGGGAGGGAAGGAAGGAAAGAGAAATCCTGTCTTCCCCCAGAGGGATGATATGGAAAAAAAAGCTTTAAGCAGCCCTCTCCCCAAGCCCTCCCCTCCCGACCTCCATCCCACTCACTACCGTTCAGACCACAGGAGGATGTGAGGATGGAGAGTCCTGTGGAGCCATGTGACACTTAACAAAATGGGCTATGAAAGGCACATCCCTTTCAGTAAGTCCTGCCACCCCACGGAAAGGCAGAGCTCCGTTCTCACTGTCCCTAAGCCTTGACTCTGCAAGCTACAATGAGATGCAAAACGTGGGACCCAGGCCAGGGGCAAAGAGATAGCTAGGGTCGGGTCGCCAAGCTCTGATCAGGGAGGTAAATAAGATTCCGGTGTGTCCTCAAAGTCCAGTTTAGTTCTGCATGTGGCTCTAAGAAAGGGGAACCCTTTCAAAGCCAGGGACCAGCCCATCCAGGACAAAGACTTTACTGGCATAGTCACCAGATTTGTGTGGCCTGAGGAGTCTGCAGGCATGGTACCTGGTCCGGTCCAGGCTGGGAATTTTTTTTGATCCAACCTGCCCCAGAAGCTGCCGCCACAGGCTAGTGATATTTCAAAGAGGTCTCTGACTGCAGTTTTACACTTCAACTTTCCTGAGAGGGCTTTAGAAACAGTTCCAGAAAACCCAAAAGCTGACATGGGAGATCAGTAGGAACACAGAACCCGGAGCGGTTGAAAAACCCCCATGAACACCTGGAGAACCATTTTAAGCATAGGTATGGATTGAAATCCAAAACCTTAAACGTCCTACTTAAAAATACCCCCTTGATTATAAGTGGCATACTCGGTTGGATCAGATGATCGTGTCTATCCTATTATGTTCTCCATCCACAGTTAGTGATTTCATCTTAACGGAAGTCCTGGGGCAAGGCAGTGAGACAATTATGGGTACAAATGAGGGGGAAGTTAGCAACTGATTCTGACCACATGCCAAGTCTTCAGTATCTCCTATGTATTAACTGGCTGTGATTCTGTACTTGAGAAGGGCCCCATAGCTCATAAGTTGGAATTCTTGGTCCTCAGTCAATGTAAGGATTAGGAGGTGTGACCTTGCTGGAGTGGATATGGCCTTGCTGGAGCGGATGTGGCCTTGCTGGAGTGGGTGTGGCCTTGTTGTAGCCGTGTCACTGTGGATAGGCTTTGAAGTTTCAAACACTGCTTCTGCATCAGGGTGTAGCTCTTAGCTACGTCTCCAGCAGCAAGCCTGTCTCCATTTTCTCCACAGTAAGAATAAGAATAGTAAGAAGAATATGTTAACCCTCTGAAGCTGTAAGACTCTATTAAATGTTTTCTTTTATAATAATTGGCTTGCTCATAGAGTCTCTTCACAGCAATAGAAAGAGCAACCAAGACACGCCACCAAGTCCTCAAACAAACCTACAAGCAGGTTCTAATTTTTATTCCCACCACAGAAGAGAAAAATGCCAGACAGGGTCTGTCTAGGTGACCCAGCCTGCCCTTGTTACATCTGCCATTGTCCCTCTTGTAAACTGTCTATCCAGTTTGGATGTTAACTACCCAGACCCAGAAAATGTTTCACACTGTGCTTTGTCTATCTGCTGCACAATGGCCAGGCACCACACCAAAAGACAAAAGCATGGGATGAGAGGTACCAGCCATTGCTGACTATGCCTTCTGAGATAGACAGCTTGAGCCACAGTGGCAGTCAAGCCATGAGACATCTCTCTGGATGAGGTGCTAGTATTCTCATATTTGCACACACTCTCTCACCAGAATCAACTATCTAACTACCAAAGTTTCACTGTGTCTTACATGATACTAACTTCCAGAAAGTATAAGTGGTGATGTTTAGTAGGAAAACACATTTTTTCCAGGAGGTTTATTCTTTTCTTGTTTCTTTCTTTTAATGTCCCAGATACAAATATACACTGAGATTTTGCCAAAGAAAGTTCAAGCCAACAGTATAACTATACTTAAAATAGAAAGAGCTACAAAAAAAAAAATGCTATTGGGGAACTGTCTTGAAAAAAAAAAAAAGCAAGAGAAACTTACTTCCTAATAAGCTTGTTGCTGTACCAGGTTTAATGGAATGAATAGATTCTATCCAGCAACAATGTTGCAATTTGTCAGTAATGGATGTGAGGAAGCCAGTTTCCTTAGTTGGAATGAAGCCATAATTAATAGATAGCTGGGAAAAATGAAAGGAGAGAGAGATCTGAAATAAATCCAGAGGAAGTATTAATCTAAGAACCAAAAGTATCAGAGAATATTCATGATGTTTTGTGCACTGAGCTGTCAGATTCCTCACTCCTGCTATCTCCCTTGTGAGCCAGCGTCATTACTGTCAGTGAATTCCCTAATGTGCACAGGTTCACACGTATCTACCAGCATTGGGAATGGGCTTCTGTGGTTATGCAGGCAACACATCTGTAGCACAAACAAAAATGGAAGACTAGCAAAGGAACAGCCCTGGAGGTGAGAGCAACGACAGAGAATTGCTGCTGTGACTGTTCATGCATGAGGTCGGTCCTGATGGAGCCTACAGGGAAGCTCTTCTCCTTGGGGAGACCTTGGATGTATAACAAGCATCAAATTTGTAGGTAATGGCATTAAACAGCAAACCCACCCCAAGCAACTCCAGTCTAGCCAGAGCCCTTGCATGTAAATTAGTGCAGGCTTGGGTTGGTATCCTCCCACAAATCTACTTCCTGAAATAGTTTCACAGGTGTTGGGGGAGCATGAGGCAAGGGGAGTTTATGAAGTGTGGCAGTCAAAAAAAATTCTCTAATCTGAGCCCAACACCTGTTTTTAGCAGGTTTTACAGTGGATTTGCCCCCACCCATTCTCTCCCTATAGACATGTTACTAGAATCACAGTGGTCAGTTAGACATAAGACTTCCCCATCATTCTCTTACCAAAGCCTTAAAGGGCTGAGGATTTGCCTTGATCTTTTCAATGTTGTAATATTAAGCAATATGATGCACACTTGACAGACAGTGTTTTATTAACTGGTACATTTATCCTAACCACTGTGGACCTATAGAGAGGGTTGACTTCCTTTCCTTTTTGGTTTTGTTCTCTGCTTTCTCCATAATTATGAGACCATGAATTTTGCTGAGAATTGATAAAACCTTGAACTGGACTGGTGGTGAAGGGGATGAGTAAACTCGGTGGGCAGCAGGGTGGGCAAAGGCAGCAACGGTCATCAATGGGTCCAGTTGAGCATTGAAAGAGGGGAGAGAGAGAGAGAGAGAGAGAGAGAGAGGGAGAGGGAGAGGGAGAGGGAGAGGGAGAAGGAGAGAGGGAGGGAGAGAGGGCGAGCTCTGTGTGTGTGTGTGTGTGTGTGTGTGTGTGTGTGTGTTGGGAAAGTCATGAACTTCATTTTGAATCTCGACCTCCCATGGAAAGACATAAAGGTAGCAAGTGGGTACTTCAAGCCTGAAGTGAGCCTGTACTAGAAATAAACATTTTCTAAGTCATCTCACTATAAGTAAGAAAAATCACCAGGGATCGCTTATGGAAGAAAATGGTCAATGGACCTTGCACAAGACCAGTATTTCTGGTTGGTAGAGAAGGATGAACTGGAAAGGAGAGCGAATAGAAGAAAGGAGAAAGGTGAGGACCAGAGGGTGGCTGGTTTCACATGGCCCCCAGAGCAAACCTTTCAAGCCAAAGATGGTTTGCAGCAAAAATGCTTCCAATATGGGTTGAAAATTAGCCCTTTGACTCTGAACTTAGCCACTAAGGACACTTGTATTTAGAGAGAATATTTTCAAGTGATTACTCTTCCCAATAAAAAAAGACAAACTAAACCAGGTGGAAGAGTGACTGTCGGGTGAGAGACGGAGCCCACACTCAAGAGCAAACCCTCCTTAGCCTTGACCACTATTCCTCCCCAGTCACAGTTAATCATCAATGAGGCCCAAAGCTCCTCTCAGTATGGTCTCTTATATAAAAGCCAGGTGGCATCAGTAGTAAGCCACCAGGGCGCTGTCATCAGCGTTTCAAGGTCTTTGAAGAAAATGGTCACTTTGATAGAAGAATTGGAGTTGCTTTCAAGCCAACGGGGATAGATGGAGGTGTGAGTTAAGCTCTTGCTTTCTCTCTGTCTCTTTGGTGGGAAGCCTGAACATGATTCAGAAGGCAGCAGAGACCACGAAGGGGATCAAAACTACTGGGGTTTGATGTCGGGTGTTGCATCCCATCTGTATCCATCCCGCCCACAGGAGATGCCAGCTGTCAGCATGAGTTAGTGTGAGATCAGATAAAGGTGTACCAACTCCGTGGGCAGTGGTCAAGAGGGGAGGAAGGGGAACGTGTACAGGACAAGCAGATTCTTCCAGTCACTACCAGCCATATAACCTGCTCAGTCCTGGGGAGAGCCAAGCAAAGGATGAGGCGGGTAAGCAGAATAAAAGGTATGGATCTACCAAAGGGGGGCATCGGGAGAAAGTTTTAAAATGAGATTCCTTGGCACAGGCTAGAAAGGGTATTTGTAACCAAAGAGAATGAAATGCGTGGGGGTGGGTAGAAATCAGAGGGACAGAAACGAAGGAAAATGGAGATAGCAGTTCCAGCTCTTTTCATACGCACCTCAGTCCTTAACCTATAATCCTCTAACTGGAAAGACTCCCCAAAACTGAATGTGCCCACTAGTTCACTGGCTGCTAATATTAACAAGACTTGAATGCATTCTATGGTAAAACCTGATCAGAGATGATGTGAAATATTTACATATTTACAATGGGCTCGTTTTAAGGCAAACATTCTTATATTTCACAGAAGAAACATTAATATGTTTGACTGTAGAATGTTCCTCACTGTGAGTGTTTGGGACCAAATACAGAAAATACTAAGTTCTGAAACATAAAAAATATAAAATTCTAAAATACATCTGGCTTCAAGTGGGAGGATCATCCCCCAGTGGCATCAAGGCCGATAATAGAAACAGATGAAGACACCAAGGCTCGGGCCAGAGGCCACAGTTAGGGACACCTTAGAAAGGTTAGAGTATGCCAGGGGCTAATGTGTGTCCTTTTTCTTGTGTCATTGGGAGAGGAGCATCTGAACCGTCCTGGTGGTCTCTATCTGGCTGGCCTGAGCCACTGGCTCACTTTGATCCGCACACCTGCCCTCTGTAAGGGTCTGAAAGTATCTGAGCAAACTATAGAGTGAGCCACACGGCTGAGGTCACTCCAGGTCTCCACAGCTTCAGAACATTTTGTCCAGGATGCCCTGCAAGTATTTTGTTGTACTCAAGACCACAGGATCTGGGGTAAAGACAGCAATTCTAGCAAATGTGTTCTACATACAGTCAGCTCATTGTTATTCTCAAAGAGTCACACACATGTAACCTCAGGACTCTCCAAGTTGAGGCTAGACGGTTGCCATGAGTTAGAGGTTATTCTGGGCTATATAGCTAGTACCAGATAAGCCAGGGCTGCATAGCAAGATAGTGTCTCAAAAGTTTAACCCCCACCCTATCTCCCATCTTCACCACCCAAAATCAAACTAGCATACAAACATACAATGATTTTGTTTTCCAGAATGAGAAACAGAGTCCTAAGGGATGGAAGCAAGTTGTTGCAAGTTTTATACACATAAGAACAGGTAGAATTAGATATCTCTGGGACAAAGAAATGTCATTCCTGCTGCCCTGTACCCTATGTCCCCTTCTTAACATAGTTTTCTGGTGTCCATGACCAAATTCTCCACACACCTACCCCTCCTTGTGATTATCCAGAGATCAGCATCAGTGGCATTCTTGAGATCCTCTGCTGGATGAGGGGATAAAGGTCATAGTGATGGCCACACAGAAACCTGTTTCTTATCAATAGATAACATTGCCTGTCACGTGGAATGAGTTAAAAGAGTCAGAGACCTCCAGACTCCCCAGTGGGTCTCCCATTGCACAGGGGAGCAGCTTGAACATCAAAGAAGAAAGAGATAGAGGCAGAGGAGAAGAAGTGTGCTTTTCTTTGGCTGATGATGGCTGGTTAAGGAAGTCTAATGGCTTATTAATAAGAAGGAATGAATTGTACAGCTAACCCAGTCATCGTAGGAAATGAAATCCCAAATGTGACACGTGAAGGGCATCAGCGATTGAATAACTGTTAAGAAGCAGTTTCTGGCATTGCTTTGCATCAATAAAGATGTAAAGACCAAAGAAAGCACGTGCAGCCTACAGCACAATCAATAGATGTTTGAAACACAAAGGCAGAGGGTGCAAAGAAGCACGGGGCGGAGCTAAAGGTGAGTATCTGCTCTCCAGAGAGCAAGCAGAATTTAGGGCTCACCAAGTAGGAGGGAGTTCCAGAAGTCAAGCAAGGCTTTACAGCTGAAGTTCTCTCCAGCACCAGACAGAGTGGTCTTTCACTCCAAATATCCCACAAACTACAAGGAACTATATTCGTCTCCAAAAAATGGGAGTGTGAGCTCTCACTAACCCCAGGCACTAGACAATTGGCCCAATGAGAGCTGTAAATCCTGGCCTGGAACAATGAAATACAAAAGCATTCTGGACTTTCAGGTATACTCTGACGAGCGAGACTGACAGCTGCCTGACTTCTGTGAGATATCCAAACTTTCTGCCAAAAAGAAAAATGGTCGGGGATGTTTTCGTAATGAGAATTCTTATTGTGAAGCTAGAACTCATAAATTTTAGACAGTTAACTGAAGGGGTCCAGAGACCACTTGGGGAATTCTCAGGTCAATGTGGTAGTGGTGACAGCCTGTGCTACTTGGCAGGAGATAGGATGCATAGCATAGCATAGCATAGCATGGCATGGCATGGCATGGCATGGCATGGCATGGCATGGCATGGCATGGCATGGCATGGCATGGCATGGCATAGCATAGCATAGCATGCATGTGAAAAAAGTTGATCATGGTTTCCAGCCATGAACTAAGAGAGTTCTCATGTGTCCACACATGCACACATGCACACACACACACGCACACGCACACGCACACGCACACGCACAGAGAGGGGGGAGGGGAGAGGGAGAGGGAGATGGAGAGGGAGAGACAGAGAGACAGAGAGAGAGAGAGAGAGAGAGAGAGAGAGAGAGAGAGAGAGAGAGAGAGAGAGTCAGAATCTAAGGACGTGGAAGGCAGAGTGCATGTGCTATAATTTTGTTACTTGGCTGAGCTCAGAATGCTTAAGATTACCAATAGTGTCCCTACATCCAAAATGACCATAGTTCCTATAAATAAAGCTAAGGGAGAGAAAGAAAGGCCTCTGAAAAGAGAGGGGATATTTTGAGCTCTCCAAACCCCATGGGGAACACTATCCTTAAAAACAGAACAGATTTCATGATCTCTAGAGCAGGCAATGCTGTTGCCTAGAAACATCCCCCCAAACATTTGTTGGTGCTGTTTTACCCATCCTCCTGACTTCTTGACCTTTTACAAGTGTCTGTCGAATCAAAGAGAGGACACATGTAAAAGAATCTGTATCTGTGCAGACATTCTTTCTTTCTCTGGATGCTTTTCTGGGAAGCACCAAAGGATTCAAAGGAGCTTGAGTCATTTTGTGGTTGCCAGACATTCCTTCCAGGTTAAATGCATCTGCTGGTCAGTGTAACATAGTCATCAATGTTGTAGTGCAGGAAACAGTATCAAAGAATTGGGGCAGAGGGCATTTGTAACAGCAATCCCTTTGTCTCTGGCTAAGACATTGTATTGGTAAGAACAATCTTGCTTGCGAGATCTAAAGCTTCCATACAAAGGCAATTCATAGTGAGCCTTTTTTCTTTAGTATAAGACTATGTTCTAAATTAGTTGAAATCCATGAGCCTTACATGTAAAACTAACTGACACAATCATCTTAATACGGCAATGTGCCATGCTAGATTTGAAATACATACAGGTGATCAAGTTTAAGCCTTGCTTTGAAAAACACTTGGTAGCTATTTGTACACAGGTGGTCTTCCATGCCCTGGGGAGCCTAGTTACTCTCTTAAATTAGAGCTATGCTCAAGTGACCTCAGGAAAGGATCTAGTGACTACCCAAAGACCATACAGGGTAATAACACAGAGGCCCATCACACCTTGGGAAACCCAGATAGTTCTTCCATCCTGAACTACCAGAGGACAAACCCATCTTCTCAGGGACATCTGTGTTAGTGAGTCTTCAGAATGCATCCTCCTCTGCTTGAGTAGCAAAACCTCAGACATCCACTTCCTTTTTAATAGAGTCCCCATTCTTCACTGAGTCATAGGCAGAAAGACAGGAGCCATTGAAGCATGACTTTGCTTTATGATCTCTCTAAATTAGTCTAGAGCCCTGTGTACAGGCTTGTTCATTCAAAAAACAAGTCTGTTTTAAGTTCCACCCCTAAAACTTAATCCATGGTTGGCCAGGTGGCAGGATCTGAAACAGTGCCAAAAATCCTATCCAATGGTGATCTTATGAACAAATCATGTCTCTTGGGAGAAAAGACTGAGAACCTCTCGCTTTTATTTGTCTGCGTGAAAATAACAATGACTCTGAAGACTGAAGGTGTGTGTGTGTGTGTGTGTGTGCACATTCTCTGTATCTTTTGATCTTTCTGTTTGGAAAGCCTCACTGCTTAATGAATATACATTGAGTGTCAAAGATGTACTAAAGGGATTTTAAAGTACAATAGAAGCATGTCATCATGAGCCAACACATTAACATAGGCACATATTTTACCATATACATGCTATATGTTTTTATGAATTGAGCCCATGTTATAAATCAAGCAAATAAACAAATGTGCTTGGCAACAGTTCATGTGCATCTGTGGACTCTTTAGACAATTGCAAGTAAGAATGGATCTTTTTCCCTTTTTATATTTTATCAAACTTATTAATTTTATGTTAACTTTTCCTGGTGAGTACAAAAAGAGTGAATTGGTAAGTAGAATTCAAAACTGAAGAACAAGATAAGCTCTTTGCCTTCTTCTCCATGCTAGGCTGTGTTCGTTAACTAGTAAGCAGCATGAATCATTGCCATGTACATGCTGGGATGGAAATACCACGCAGCATATGAAATAGAGGCTTTTCCCACTGAGTCATAGAATTGAAGTAACAGATGCCATCTCAGTTCTTGGAAGTATGAACTGAAGTACTTAAGAAATGAGAAGCTACAACTGAGACACTAGGAAGAGGGAAGCTTAAGAGACCGATAATCTTGGAGTATAATCTTACCAATATGTCCCATGCAGAGAGTCTCTGGTGTTCTGGCCCACCTGGCTGTGAGAAACAAACCGAGTCTCAAGAACATGAGCCAACAGGTGTATCCTACCTGAGGCTCATGAGCCAAAGGCACACCAGAATAATCGTGAATGCAGCTTAACATGTCAGTAAATAACAGCATCATGCCTCAGTGTCAAAAAGTCGGGAACTCTTGGTGAGAGCATCAATAGGGATGTGAAAGTCCAGCTGTCAGAGGATGTTTTGGGGCTTTATATTTTCCAATGTGATAATGAAAATACTATTTTGTCCAAGACACCAGGTACATCATTATTTTCATTACTCCCAGGTAGAAAAACAAAGGTCAGGGATGTTAAGCCAGAATGTGGTAAGAGATATCTATTTAAAAAAAAAAAGCCCAGGCCTTCCTTTGTGACTGTCACACATGGTTGAATAGACTGAATGAGTTATTTCAACTGAGAGACATTCTGAGCTCTTCCTTGATGTCACTGCTGAGAAACTGAAGGTCGGAGAGCCCCGCACTTAGTTCAAGGCCACATAGTTATGTCGAAGATCCTGAAACCAAACGCCAATACTCCTAGCCAAGGGTGAAAAAGTTCATGTGCCTGAAAAGGTTTACGGGATGACAGCAATTCTGTCAACCACTTGGAAGAGTGGCCTCAGGAAGAAGGCACTGTGACAGTGGCTGTGGGCATCAGAGGAAAATTCCTCGTTGGTGCTCTGTCAGAAAGAGTTCAAACAAATGAGCCGGCAAGCTGGAGAAGTTGGATATAGGTGGCGGCCATGATAAGAGGAGACTTTCTGCAGTGTGGGCAGAAGGTTTGCTTAACTCACTGAGACACAAACCTACCAGAGTCGTCAGTGGTGTATATTGATACCATTAGCCCAGGGGTCCTAAGTTGGGGCTAGGGCAGAAGTCAGAGGCATATCACAATCCTGGGAGAGATGGAAATTCATGCACAATGAATGTATCAGCAGGCTTAACTCCGCACAGCTCACATGTCAGAGCTGAGCACGAGCCCACCTCCATCTCTATCAAGTGAGCCACACTCTGTGACCTTAGTGTCCTCGTCAGGATTGAGTGACTGTTGAGACGCCTTCTGAGGGCGGTGAGGATGTGGCACAAAGGCATAATTAAATTCAGTTTAGGTTAATCTAAAATTGTCCATCCTGTCCTCCTCTTCAGCCTTTAACTGACAAATGAATGTAAACCTGAAATTCATTTTGCTTCCAGAATGCCTGGGATGCTAAAATTATTCATATTTTAATCAGCTTTTAACAAGAATAGGTAAGAAAGAAAATTAGGACAATTAAGAAATAATGAAGCCATTATAAAAACAGTAATGATTTAAAGGCAGGTAGGGGAATGCTGTTATTGGAAACGTTGAAGCCTTGCAAATGAGCAGTCGGATGATGGGCACACCATGGGAGTAAGGGATTTCACTAATGCAGAAAGTGAACCATTTATAATCATTTCCTCCCCAAACTGGGGATAACGCAAATGTCCTGATTATTACAGGAAATACATATTCTCTTGAAAATTGACCATCCTGAACAATGGTGGATATTATATCCTCAGAAGATGTTATCCGCACACATTCATTGCCTTTTCAACGACAGCAGCCTTCTAGTATTTTCCTTGTAAGTCAGAAGACTTTTGAAAGCCTACAGATTCAGATTTACTCTCATAGAAACAGCAAATACTGCGTTATTAAGTCTATTAGCTACTTTCCTGTTGCTGTGATAAAACACCGTAACCAAGGCAACTTAAAAAGGAGGATTTCTTGTGGGGCTTACGGTTCCAGCAGGAGAGGAGTCCATCACAAACATGGAAGGGAACATGGTAGCAGGCAGACAGGGAGCTAGGCAGGTATAGTGTTGGTACAGCAACTGAGAACTTAAATCTTGACGCACAGACAGGTAGCAAGCACACTAGGGATGGCTTTTGAAACTTTAAGCCTACCCCAGTGATGCTCCTCTTCCAACAATGCCACATCTCCTGATCTTTCACAAACAGTCACCAAGTGGGAACCAAGGTTTTCAAATATGTAAGGCTATGAAAAGCATCTCATTCAAACCACCGTGTTAAGTTACAGTACAAAGTTAGCAGCAGTCATAAGCAACCCTGTGTCTCTGATAATTACTCAGTCTATTGAGAGCAAACGCTTCATCTTCTCCAGAAGCTCTCCTAAGAACACCTCTTCTGAGCCAAGATCTAGACTTTTCCATCATGTGGACCCTCCAGCTTCTAGAATCTCAAAGTTCTCACTTCCAGCCCAAGGGCATCAATGGATAGAGTCTGGAAGATTTCACAGAAGTGTTTATGTCTGGATCTGACAGGGACCAGCAGAGATTCCATCTAGAACTCAATGCCATGTTCCTCTCTAGAGCCCAGTGGCACAGGATGATCACAGTGTGCTCAGAAAGAGAGAGGTGAACGGTTTGGTAATTTGTAGGCAGGAGATTATCTTCTGCACATTCATGGCGAACAAAAACTAATCCTTGAAAACAGAGAGCGAGGCTCAGCATAATTTCAGAAACAAAGACAGTGTCCTGTTTCTTATACTGATAAATCTAGAGTGTGATAAGGAAAGGCAGACAGGGTGACAGTTGCTTCTCGGTGTGACATGTCATCTATACTACATATTTCACAGTATCTGACCCCGAAAGGGGTAATTCATGAAAAACTCCAATGGTTGCCACAGGACTTTGCTGCTAGTAACTGGCTGGCCATGCCTGGGATGCATCTTAGATGAAGAGTAGGAATGTGATTTGGACAAGGGAAGGAAGACTTCCCAGTCTTTCCAGCCCCAACTCTCTCTTTATTATTTGTAGTTATTGGTATATGTATGGACATAGGCACATGAGCACAGGTGTCCCTGGAGATCAAAGGCCTTATGCTCTCCAGGAGCTGGAGTCACAGCCAGTTGTGAGCCTCCCTATTCAGGTGCTTGGAATTGAACTTGGGTCCTCTGTAAGAATAGGATGAACTCTTAACCACTGAGTCATTACTCTGGCTCTCGGCTACCACGTCTCTCTTTTCCATTGTCTTTCAGGTCTTTGCCAGTCTCACTGTTCACTCTCATGGTTCTGTTAATATGTCTCAATTTGTCCTTACGAGCAAGGAGGGGCTATGAGAACCCAGAAACATACAGACATAAAACAAATGGAACTGGAGAAACCCAACACCGAAAGCTGCGGGAAACAATAATGATGACGGAAAACTGCTGGCAGCTGCATCTTTGGGGGGATGCAGGTGATCTGATTCTCCTGTTATCAGGAGCCGCAAGTAAAGGCAGCAGAGCAGGGGGACTTTTTAAAAAAAAGAATCAAAAGTATGCACCATTACTAGAACTATGCCATCTGATTTCTGCCTTTTCAAAGTCCAGGAGCATGTCATATGTTGATAACAGTCTCTAGCGACCAAAACTTTATTCTGTCTGCTCACTGGATTTTAAAGAATGGTTGAAAGTAGAAGATGGAAATGGATTATTTCTGAAATGTTTGAAACTGTGCTAGCCCACGCGCGAAACAGTGACAACTCACACAAAGCAAAATCAGAATTCAGACTGGGTAATAGCATCATGAAAAACAGCAGCTTTGATATTGTAGATGGTCAGCGGAGTAGAATATAGTTCCAAAATTAGAACATACTCATTTTCATCATTAAGGAAAATGAACGAGCAGTGGATTGGAATGTGGGTGCCTACCCGACGAAAGCCCCCTCTTCCTAGTATGTTGTCAGGGTTAGAATTTGAAATCCTCACTGACAGCGGATGAGACACTGCTAACAAGGAATCTAAATCAAGAAACAGTCGATCATGAGCTTCCAAGGGACGTAAGGTTCTCCTTGCATTGGATACATGATAAACATTTTTAAAAAGGTTTTTAAAGTTTAAATAATTGAACACAAAAACTATTTAGAAGTATGACCTAATCATTTTACATTTCATAAAATTTAGAGAAGATATCTCTTTCTAGAAATGACTAGACATTAATCAAATGTACCTCCATACTTGAGGAGATAAATGCCAACAAAAGAGAAGGAAGCTCTCTGTATGTTTGCCTTTCTTTTTAAAGCATGGGTGTTAGAAATGAATGGGATTTCTGACCATTTATCATGCAGAGAGTCCAGTTGTCAGGCAGAAATTTTTTCTGTCAAGCCACACCTGGCTGTACATGTTTGTCTCTTGATTCACAGGCCCTGAATATCATATTACAACATTGTTGGGCTTAAGCCAAAGGTAGTGTGCTTAAAACCCTTCCTTGCAGTCTTAAATTAGCCATAATACAGAAAAAAATAAATAAATAAAGAGCTGCCGTGCAGACCCAAACCTACAGATACTTCTGAGTTATTTATTTAGTATTTTAAATATATCAACTAATAGGATTTGGGCAGCATATTGACCTTCCTAATGAGGTTTGACCAAAGCCAATATTAAAACTAATGTGACCTCCCTGGGCAGCCAGCAGCAGGGTGCAAAAGAGCTGGCTCAGAGGCACTTGTGTGGCTGGGGCAAACCAGATTGACATTAAAAGTTAGCCATGGATAATCTGTATGCAAATGATCAAGATCCAACTCCATCACCATTAGAGATTCCAGGGACCATCTTTTCAAGTCAGGCACAGTATTCATGATCAGGATGTATGGACAGGAAACGTCGACTTCATTGGTTTTACTCTCTGGAAACATACGAAGAGACTATGCAAGGTCCTGAAGGTGACTTTTAGTGGAAAGATCATCACTACAGTAGTTGTCAAGGGCAACCACTGCAGGATAGAAACAATGCTTAGAAAGGACCCCTCCTCCAGCACCTGCACATACCGTATAGAGCCACGCTCTCTCTAGCCTCGTGTGCATGCTTCAGAAGTTATGAAAATTTCACTTGTTAACTGAACTCCTCCTTCTCACTCCCAAGCATCGCAGAACCATGTCTAACCTCTCCTGCTGCCCAGCCAATCCCTGAGGAGTATAGGACTACTCCAGACCAATGATAACATAGGTGAAAGCTGTCCTTTCTGTCATTCCCGTCCCCATTTTTGCCCTTCACTCTCCTCGTCCCTGTGACTCTCCTGAGATGATGAGAACCGAAGCATGGCCTCTCCTCCTCAATCTCCTAACATCAGTCTCAGAGAGATTTAGTGAGACTAAGCCTGGAGTCCACTTAAATACCACTGTCTGGTCGCTTCACTACCGTATGGCTCAGGATGAAACTGTCCCCTGTCTTAAAGAGTTCCTTGGGAAAAAGAAGTAGGGGCTTGAGGGTCTTTAGAGACATCTCTTAGTAACAGGAAGTGGGGTGTAGCAGAGACAAGAGTCTGTCTCCTTATTCTTCTAAGTCTGGAGGCTCAAACCAAGTCTGAGGGGGCCAAAGCACCTACAATATCCCCAGAATCACCGTACATACCCTGACACTTCCCACATGCACACACATCCAAAGAGGATAATTTCTATCCTATATCCTCCTTAATGAATCCCGTTGTTTTCTGTTCTCTAAGCAGATAAACAGGTGTTTTGGGTACTTAAATTCCAAGTCTGAGTGGCCAAAGCAGGGTAGAAGATGTGGGGGTGGAGTTAAAGAACAAAGGTAAGCTCTGACTTTCTTCCAGGCTTACCTAATGTCCATTTCGTGCTTAAGATACCAAAATAGTTTTTCAAATATGCTTGCAATCGGCAGCTCTGCCCTTGAACGTCTTCCTCCAGCTCCCGTCTGAGTCAGTATAATGAGTTTGCATTTTATAAGAGCTGAGCCTGGTCCAAATGGAACCATGTAACTGTTAGAAAGATTAATGGACTGTATCATCCAGCAGTTGACTATAAACTTCTAATTGTATGAATCTCAGTGTGGTGTCTAGAGCTAAGCCAGAGCCTGCTTCCTCAGTCGCTAATATGCACAGATATTGTTCATTATTTTTCTAATGCCAGCCCTAGGTACATCAGTGCTGGGCAGATCCCTGAGGAAAACATCAACTTTCGTTGTAGGTACTTGAGAGTAGTCATTATCACCGCAGCCAATTAATTCATCAATCAGTGTTTACTGAGCTGCCAGGGAGAACAGTGAACGGTGCTGTGCCCTGCTAAGAGAGGAAGGGTTGACAAGCCTGTGAAGACAGAGGCACTGCCCCAAAGGAGATGGGAACTGGGAACCAGCCATAAAGAGAAGCCAAGCACTCTAACTGATGTGACCTGTGACATCCAACAACTCACTCCTCTGTACCCAACAACTAGGAATGAGAACTCTAGCAGGCCTATCTAACTACAGAACAGAGTCCAGAGGCAGAGTGCACACACAATATGCCTATGGTGAACATACATTTTGGAAAACATTAAACATTAAACTCGACTAATAAAATTACTTGTCATACCTAGACTAGAAAACCTAGACTGCATAGAGATGGAGTAAACAAGCTTACTTGGGTCCTCGAGTCTATTTTCTTAAAAGTGACCCTTTCCCCACATTTTTGAAATATTCTAGTGTTTTTTTTCCCCACAAAGAAATCTTTAGTATTTTCCTCCGGAAATTTTAAATTTCAAATTTCCTCGGAGGCTTCTTAATCTGAACTTGCTTTGTCCTTGACAGAAGCACCTTTTATTAAAAGAGTCATCAAATACCAGCTACTGGTCAGAATCCTGGGCAGGTTAGATCTTTCTTTATCCCTACCCATCTCCTATTCCTCTTCCTGGAACCCTCCTCCTGCCTCCTTAACAGCTGGTCATGTGATACCCTTCCATTGGGATGAGAACTGGGGCATCCAGCTGAGATCCAGTGGCCCTCAAACCTTTCATCCTAGAACTTAATTGCATCGGTAGCTTTTAATTGCTTTGCAAGATGTTCTTTCCTCCTTCCTTGCAGATGCATTAAATGAACATGTCCCCTTATGTTCCAAACAGTCCCTCACCAGAAACGAAGGTGAGAGGAGTATTAGTTATCTCCCTTGCTGTGGTATGTTGTGAACGTCTGGAAGGCACAATACTTGTTGGCAAATGAGACTGTAAGTCTCCAAAGTTAATCAACTTGCTGAGGTTTTCAGGATCTGGATGTTGGCAGAATCTCCCCATATGCCTGTGCCAATTTAGAAGCTTACATATCTAGGGAACAGTAAATATAGAACACACGACTGCAATGCTAACCAAGATTGTTGTGCTGTCTAACCAGCACGGCCCTTCCGTACTTAAAACTTCCCTTTTGACAAGGTGGAGACCGATAGACAAGGCACATTCCCTCTTCCATCCTTCAAAGACCTTGTCACTCTCCAAACCAGTCACTTGCCTGTCCTCTCATTGATAGCAACCCAATGTTTATTCTGTAGATTGGAGATTAGGAGCAGATTCTCAGAGATTTCTATCTGCTCTTGGATGATGGAAAACAGGCCGAGGCCTGCTGCACTGTAGAGTTTAGGAATGACTGATCCCATAAACTGTCTCCAGTTGTTACAATGAGGCCTGCAAAGAGACAATCCCAAAGAAGCCTGAAACTAATGAGTTGGCACGAAGCACAAGATCAGATTTTACTAGCAATACCATAAAGTTCTTGACCATGGAAAGGCTCTGTGCGGTGTGCGGGCCAAGAGTTCTTTTCATATCACTAAAGGGATAGTAGCCAATAGGGCCTGATGATTGATCACTAAATGTTTTCTGTTGCTTCTCCCCCAAGAACGAGTTAAGAGTGTGACTGTCAGATCATGCTAGAATGTGAGTACAGACGAAACTTTGGGCAGGGAAATTAAAACAGGAGAAAAGAATAGAAGTAGGCTCTCTAATACCAGTGGAATCATGTTGCTTGCAAATGTAACTTTCTCTAGAATCTAGACCATGTGGACACCAGTAGGTGATCAAGCATTTCCAGCTGCCATAGGATCAGGGGAAAAATGGCCAACACCAAGGAAATCCAGAGAAAAGGGTTTATGGAAGCTGAAGCCACTGGTGTTTTGTCTTGGTTTTCATTTTCTCCCCCTCATCCTTAAGAGTATAAATTGTGGTGGATATGAACAAGCAAAAAGCCCAGTGAGCCTGTTTATGAGGAGAAGCAATAAAACCCACATAGATAGTGAATGACAGAGACTGGAAAATGAATTTTCCAAGCAGAGTCTAGCATCCTCTTCATAGGCGTGATGCTCAAGATTAACGAGGCCACCCTCACAGTTCTCGGCATTTTGGGTCCTTGCTCTACAGCTTCCTTTCTTCTCACTGGGACGTAGATAATTGATAACTTGAAGGGACCCAAGGAACCCACTGCAACTGAACACAGATATTTTTTATGACATCAATTACAGAGCCAGTGACTTGATGAGAAAAGGAAAATATTTCAAACTACACTTTAATGATCTCTTCCAAGAACCCCTAGTGTTCCAAATGAAACGTGGGTCTCTGGGCCTTGAGTTTTCCCCCTGACTCTCTGTTTTTCCTCCGTGGAAGGAACGTAAGTTACAGCTGAACAGAAGGGATGGCTAATTATGTTCATGTCTGTGCTTTGCAGACGTTGATTGCAGACCTCCTCATTCTAATGGAGAAAGAGAGGCCCGGAAGAGCTGAGGCTTTGCAGGGAGGTCCCTTGGGTGTGCCACATGTCATATGACAGAAGGTGTTGTGGAGTTATGTTTGGCCACAATCATAGTTAAGCTTGTCATGTATGACATTATAATACCAACAGCCAAAAATGTGACAAAGCTGTGGCAAGCAGCCCCGTTAAGGCTGTTGAAAGGAGTCAGAGTTCAAGTATTTGTGCATGAGGCACTTTATGTGATGATGACTTCTGAATTTATAGTTGTTGGGACAGGATTAGAGATGTTTATTTGGTCTGAAAGCAAGTCTGTTCATGATGTCTGTGTCTTTGAACATGAAAACTCATCTTTCTTTCTTTCTTTCTTTCTTTCTTTCTTTCTTTCTTTCTT
>NW_021604594.1:9451097-9507790 GCF_004785775.1 Grammomys surdaster
CCCTCTCTCTCTCTCTCTCTTTCTTTCTTTCTTTCTTTCCTTTTCTGGTTAAAATTCTTATAAAGTTGGCTGTGTTTCATGAGAAAGATCCAGAAGTATTCCTTGGAAGGTTATGCAAAACTTCATAGGATTCAATACTGTGAAGTTGTGCTGAACACTCACTGTATGAGAGTCTTGAATGAAGCATGCTTTGAGGTACTCTTGGGGTGAAGAGAGAGACACTAAATATGTCTCAGAATGGAAAGGGTTGGTGAAGAAGATTCTTCAGCACAATTTTAAGAATAATAGAGTCCTTTTTCTGAGACTTTGAACCCAACACAGATCAAAGAACACCCTAAAATAGTTATTACAAAGATATAGAAAAATGGCTCTCTTGATTAGCTTATAAAATGGGCTTATCTAAATTTCTGCTTGCATTGTGGCTATTACTTCTTCTAGGTTTGGGATATAGCTGTCAATAGAACATGTGCCTAGCATGCACAAAACCTTGGATTTGATCCCCAGTACCACATAAACCAGGTCTGGTGTACATGCCTGTAACCCCAGCACTCAGGGCAAGGGAAGATTAGAAGTTCAAGGTCTTTCTCAGCATAGTGAGTTCAAGGCCAGCCTAGGATAGAAGAGACTATCTTAGATGAATAAAGTAATTGTGGTGGTTTGAACAGGAGTAGCCTCCACACACTCATAGATTTAAATGCTTGGTCACCAAGAAATGGCACTTTTAGGAGATGTGACCTTATTGGAGTAGGTGCGGATTTGTTGGAGGAAGTGTGTCACTAGGGGTTGGGCTTTGAGGTTTCTAATGATTAAGCTAAGCCCAGTCTCTATCTCTCTGTCTCTCTGTCTCTCTGTCTCTGTCTCTGTCTGTCTCTGTCTCTCTGTCTCTCTCTCTGTCTGTCTCTCTCTCTGTCTCTCTCTCTCTGTGTCTCTCTCTCTGTCTCTCTGTCTCTCTCTCCCTCCCTCCTTCCCTCCCTCCCTCCCTCCCTATCCCCCCTCTCTGTCTCTCTATCCTTGTTCTCCCCTTCTTCTTTTCTCCTCCTTTCTGCCTGCTGATCCAGATGTAGAACTCTCAGCTCCTTCTCAAGAACCATGTCTGCCTGCATATTGCAGTGATTCCCACCATGCACATAATAGACTAAAACCTCTGAACCTTTAAGCCAGCCTCAGTGAAGTGTTTTCCTTTAAAACAGTTGCCATGATCATGATGTCTCTTCACAACAATGGAAACCTAAATTAAGACAGCGATTCCTTCCTATAGAGATTTCTGATGCAAATATACCCGTCTCCCCACCCCACCCCCATTGCTTTCTTTGCCGTTCTTCAATCCTCTCCAATACTCCACATCATCTGACAACGTCAAATGTGCTACAGGATCTGCAATCATGAAAATATCAACAGTAAAGTATTGCTTGTACCTTTCATTTCTGAGGACACAGGGGAAATGCCATCGATCCTTAGAGAGTTTTACAAACCAACGTGATCTGGCTGAGCAAAATTAGTCTACTCCAGACAAGAGTTACTGAAACATTCTTAAAACACCTCTCACTCATTTGTCTATCACAAATTAAACATTCACAAGCTAGAGATGGATGTGGGGGGTTATTGAGGCTTCTCAGTTTGAGCCTGTAAGTATACTTCATGATGAAAACCTCTCAGTGAGTAGATATTTTATCACATCTGTGTTAATTTGGGACTGCTGATTTGTCATTAATAAGGCATTTGGCTGGAAAATGATGTCCATATTTGATGGTCTGGTAACTTCGTTCTTCCATTTTTATGCCACTGTAACTGCCCAGTCTTATCATTGCCCATTATGAATGTGTAAAGTTTTATGGACTAAGTAATGTCAAATGAAGCAGTGTCGGGCAGACCTGGAGACAAGTCAGAGCATTTGGATGGGAAAGAGAGCTGTGTGGTCCACGGCAGCTCAGCTTGTCGTTTACTGGGTATTGATCCCGTTTACAATCTGATTTAGCATCCTGAATAGTGATGCAGTATTTAGATTTAAACACCAGTTGAGAGTTCCCATTTCAAAGGTTGCTCTAAGTCATAGTCATTTTGACTCTGATGGTCTCTGCTTCTCTGGAGTGGATATTTTTATTAGAATTGCTCATAAAAGACTGCATGGCAGTTAACTCTGCAGTGAAGACTCTGCGTGATGCTTTATAAGTGTCTGGGGTGCTGAGAAGCAGCCATAACACAGAAATTCGCAAAATCACCATCTCAAAGGGAACTGTTGTGGTCACAAAGCCCAGGTTGCTGTCTTAGGTTTCAAACCTTCCCCCAAATCTCAAGGCCCAGGTTTTCTTCATAACAAAGTTGGCTATCAGAAAGCTAACACCCATGGCTACCCCCACCCGTCCACCCCCCCACCCCCACCCCACCCCCGACTCTCCTGTGCTCCTCCTCAAATCCTCAGCAGTTGACACTGGGCAGCCCAGTTCTCCCTCCTGGAGAGGTGTTAAGATCCCTCAAGGCCAACCACAGGAGGAAGCAGAGTATAATGTATTGGTCAAACCATTTGAAAATTAGAAATTCATGCATTTTTAATTAAGCAAAATGCATTACACTCTGGATAGTATATATTTAGCCTCTAGTTGTTGCATTTGCACCTGGGAGGTTCTTGTGAGTGGAATAGGCTTGATCGTGGTGCTGCAACCACTTTGTTTTGTGTATGAGACAAGATGGATTGGGTTCTAGAGTCTCTCGGTCCCTAAGGGTATATGAGTTTTCTGAATCACAAAATATGTGCTATTTTCCTGAGATATTTTATGTCCAAATACAGGGTGGGAAGAAGGAAACAGGAAAAAAGAAGGGTTGGTTGGGAGACGAAAAAGAAAAAAAATGAGTAGGTGATTTGAGGGAAGAATATCATATTTATTCAACAATCTCTCCTTATGTATTTACTCATTTACTTCCTTAATTTCAGATTGAGTCTCATTATTGTGGCTTAAACTGGACTGGAACTTACCAGAGAGTCTGGGCTAGCTTCAGATGCATGGAGGATCCTCTTGCCTCACCACACCAGGCACTGAGATTACAGGTGTTAGCCACCATGGCTTGTTTGATGGTTTTAAGTCCATGTGAGACACATCCCATCAGTTTTGAGTCTGCTGTGAGGTCATCCTAGTTCTTGTTACCCAGAACTGAGGGGAAGAAGAGAAAAGAGAAGAGGCAAACACCCGTTGGACCACAGACTGCTCAGACCAGAGTCTGAGCAAGACCAAAGTAAGTGTGAGGTCTAAATTTTCTGCTTTGCTTTACAAAAACATACAGATTTCAGAATGAAATAATTATCTGTACTCCTCACTCGAATAACCTATTAGATGCAATAATATGCCAAATTACTAACAAAATAAACAACGTCTTTTCTTTCCATCAAAATGACTAGTTCAGTGTATGGCATGTTTTATGTAACTGTAGCCTACAATATACAGCAATTCAGTCAGATAGTAGTTCTCAGTGTGTGGCCCTGGGTCTGCAGCATCCCCTGGGAACTTGTGAAAAATGTATGTGCCTAAGTCCCAGCCTAGACCTAATGTGTCAGAAACTCTGGGAGGAACCAGCTCCATGGTTTTACAAGCTTCCCTGGTGAGAATAAGCAAGTGAGAGGGTGCTTCTATTTTATTGATATGGATTCTGGCACACAGACATTTAAGCCATATTCTCAGAACTACACAACTGGATGTGGGTCAGGGCTTCATGTGTCCTAAGCCTTTTCTCATCACTACCTTGGGTATGCTGTGTGATAAGACAGCAGTTTCCTTCGCGACCTGGGTCAAGAATCTAGGTAAGTGGAAAATACTCTATGGTGAAAGAATTCAGATTTCAACATGAATAAGAACATATGGTTTAACACAATTGTGTGGCCAAGTTTCTGTCTATAAAATACTTGAACCAATGACGTTATAACCCAAAATGTTAAATTACAATGCCAAGTGAGTGGTGGGAAAGAATGGATGGAGTTGGAAGCTCTGGGTAGAGCATTGCTTGTGTCATGTGATCCACTCAGCTGTGGGCCACGACAGGTCCACACCGAAGTGATCTCTCAGAATAAGCCGAGAATCCAAATTTGTGAATGAGCTATTACAACCTTCAGAACATTAGCTCTCGAACCATAACTTATTATTGAATGTTAACTTATTTTTAAAAGAAACCCAGGCAGATTAAAACCAAAGTGGAACAAGACTCACGGATTTTACTTACAGAATGTGGTTCTGTAAGTACTGGTTGAGAAATCCTCATAACGTCTAAGGAAGCTGGATGAAAGGCTGAAGGGATGTGAGGTTTACAGAAAAATGTGTGTGAGGACAGACGTGGGAAATTGAATTCGCAGAGCTGTGCTAAGTGATTCCTCTATCAGACATATGCCCCAGCTTCTGCTTTTATTAATCCTGTGTTTGAAGCAGTGTTTCATAAGAACTCCGTGCTTATACAGTCATCATTGAGATCATGGGACAGCAGACACTGGTTTCATGAGTGACCGTTAGCGTGTTGGGAAATTGCCTTTTGTGGTGTATGTCGTGTTCAAATGGACACCATTTTAAATTTTCATTGAGAAAGCCACTCTGTGGACTAAAAACCATTCAGAGGAAGCAGGTTTGGAAAGGTTACTGCAAAATCCATCTCAACAGCAAACAGAAGTGATTTTAAATGCCTGTTATTTTGGAAGCAGTTCAAAGTTGTTCTTTCCATTGTAAATGGCGTTAAAGTGCTCTGCGGGGGCAGTATTACTTTTTTCTTGGCCCTCTGCACTTCAGTAATGGCTCTTCTGCACTGAAGGCACAACAATACGAGTCAGGAAGTTATGTACAATATATAGGAGACAGCAGGGGAGAAGTAGGAGGGGAGGGGAGGTCATATGGTAAGTATATAGAAGAGAAGCTGGGGCGTGGGGAGTGTGCATGGGGATACCAGCCAAGCCTGGGAACAGCTGGAAAACCTGGTCTTTATTATGTGGTCATTCCACAAACTTTTCCAAGGAATCACATAAGGAGAATATTACGTTTTAATTAGATCTGGGATTGCTCCAGAGAAAATAGTGGGGAAAGAGGGCGGTTTGGTGAACATGCTGCTTTTTAGTTTGGCTGGGTCCCTGAATCGCAGTTAACCACTTAGCTGCCTCCAGCTGCACACTGCATGCCACAGTGGGGCTAGTGATTGAACAGATGAGCACCTGGGGCTCCTGCCCATTGCGAGCAGGGGAAGGGACATCAGGGGCAGCAAATGACTGCTGCTAGAAAAAGTCATGGGATATGTCTGTGTGGGAGAGACCAGAAAGGCCATATGACACGCCCTCCTTCACTATTAATGTATATTTCAGTTGGGAGTGTTTGGCTTACTTTTATGACTCCTGGCATATATTTAGTGTGTTTCTGAAATATCTAGTTAGTAAATAAGCAAAGGAAGCAGATAACTGCAAAACAATGTAATTAGTAATTTCTTCAAACTAATATTGTTACATTTCATTTAAGGAGAAATATGTGCCAAGAAATAAAACAGTTCATATGTTTTAACACCCTCTTAATACAAATCAAATGCTTTTTTATAAAAAGCTGGTGATTTGTTTATATTTTAAGTTAGCATCTATCAAATTAAATAATTTGATCTACTAAGTATAATAATAATAAAAAGGCAGTAAGAGCTATGAAAGGAATGTTTCTTAAAACTTTGCCTGTGATACTTTTCCCTTTTGTTTTTTCTGTTGCTTAGCAATTAGTTGTTGTACATTTATTGAGCTCTAACTGTATACTGTATACTCTTGGAGACTCTATGGGAATATTAGAAACCACTCTTCTTAAAGAACTGACTTCCAAGAGACAAGGCATAGAGCCTTAATATGTTAACAACATTATCAACAATGACCTATACAATCACATACAGTCAGCTGACAAACTGGTTCAGAAGGAAGCACTGTGGCCTTTGAAGTAGAGGAAGCATGGTGGCTTCCAGACGGGAAGGCAGAGCTTGTGCTAAACATTGAAGGCCAAAGAGAACAAGAGAAAGTAGAGAGAGGGGGTGGAAGAACAGGCGGAATGGGCTATGCTGGGTAAGTTCCCTGGAAGGCATTTTGAGTATTCAAAGATCATCATGGCTGGGCAAAAGCTCCTGGTATGAATTCATTCCCATGAAGGTGACATTCAAAAACTAGTGGTCAGAGTGCCCGGGATATTGCTAAGTACGGACGACCCTGCTCTCTATATGAAACAATACACAAGCGAACAGAGTCCAAAGCTAGAATATAAATGTCTCAGCAGCAAGCACACTAAACAGACTCGTGGAGTCATGAAGATAAGAGAATCACCATGTGCAAGGAATTCTTGGGTGATTTTTTTTCAGATGAGGTCTTAGTGGAATGTGATCATTTGGATATAATGGTCATTGTGATTTCTAGATTCCTTCCCTTATAGCCTGAGCTGCAAATTCTAGCATCTGAGGCAGTTTAAATTCCTGACACTTGTGTTATTGACCCTCTGCTAATAACACATCAGCCCCTCTCCTTGTCTCCCACTGCAGGTCCTCTCCTCCAGGCCATTGCTTACTCTTGCATTTAAGCTGTAGTCTTTCCAAAATGTGGGAGAAGTCTTGCAAAGAAGGAACAGGCCATCTGATTCTTGGGACTCTGCTCCCTCCACACCCTTCCAGCTGCTGTGCATACATGTGCTGCTTGGTTTTATTAAATAGGAAAGCTCAAAACGGTTTCCAGTTCAGAACATAGCCCTGCATGCTGTTCTCTCTAGCCTAACCAGAAATCCCATTCTCCTCTAACTCGATAAACCAAATCTAATTGGAGAATAATTATAAAATACACTGATGTGCAATTTGTTTCACTAACTCAATAATTAATTAATATGCTACTTATGGTTCAGAAGATCTCTTAAGACACAGCTCAAATTCCACTGGATGAAAGAGAGTGCCAAAGACATAAACCAGGGCAGCGTCTTCACATAAGACAGGCCAAGAGAAAAAGATAAGAGGGAGGGGAAAGATGTGCTCTCTTAGGCCTTTGGAATCCGTGGGGAGATGTGTTTTACCTCATCGAGGGAGTCGCCTCTTGCCCTTTTCCACACGTGAAATAGCTTGTCTGTTCTGCAGATGAGTCTGCAGTGTTCATGCAGCTACAGCTGGCAGACGGACTTTTCATCTTTAAACCTCCCCACCACCAGATGCTCTTGGGTGAGAGAATCAGCCCTAATCAACGGAACCCACCCACTGCCCTCTATTGACTGGCAAACATACACTCCATGCTCCTTAAAGTGATACACAACACTCTCCTTTTTTTAGGGTCTTGTGTAGCTCAGGTTATCCTCAAACTCAACATGACCTTAGGCTTCTGGATTCTTCTTGCCTCTACCCTTCTCACCCACTGATCTGCTTACACCCAGTTTTGTGCTGTCAAGGAGTGCAAATCACAGGGTGTCTTGCACGCTAAGCAAGCATTCTACCTGAGCTAGTCCTGTATGTTTCCTAGCTCCCTTCACCTATGTACAATTGGATGTAAAATCCAACAGGCAATGTCTTGGATTTTCCCCATCCATTGTTTAAAACAGGCCGTGCACATAAATTATTCCACTAGGCTTGATTTTAAATGATTGGAATTCTATCTAACTTTTGTCTTTCAAGGGGTGAAATTTAAAGTTAAATTGATTTCTTTGTAATTAGTGCAATGAGCAATTATTAAATATTCATGAAATCAACTGAATTTTTTAGAAAAACATTTTTTTCTTTCTTGACAATTGAATTTATTATTGAATGACATTCTGGGTGATATCAGGCAAAGTCCAATGTATCTTCATAACTCGGAGGGAGTTTTGCTTCATTAGAACACTTTCAGATCTCTCTCAGAAGTCTGGCTGTTTTCCTTAGAGGTGACCTCTCTCCTACAGAACTCATCTTGGGAAAGGTGCAGTATTTTGCATCTGATGGGAGTAGGACAGATCCAGAACAGCTTGTGTCCCCTTATTCATTCACAGGGCTACCTTTCACCCCTTTACTCCTCACTTTTGGACGGCATGCAAAGCAGTGTTTCTCCAGCTCAGGTGTGTGCTGGTGTCACTGTCTGGTTTTCCACAGAATTCCTGTTTATGTAGTAGAAAGCTTTCTGTGGCAGCCTGGCTCTATATGAAACAGATGAGGGCACAAACCTACAACTCAGCTGATTGCCCGTCTAAGACAATAAATAAATAAATAAATTAATTAATTAATTAATCTGCAGTGAGACAGTTCATTGCTGGTCTTTGCATGGTAATTTTGCTTTATGTGATTGTTGTTAGTAACTTGAAGTTGGAAACTCAACTTAAACTGTCTTCAAAATAGCAACTGACCAATTGCTTTCCTATGATTTGTGACAAAAGTTGTCCTTTGAAATTATTGTGGTTTTAATGGCTATTTCCTCTGCACTGTGATGTTCTGGATAGATACTAGGGGCTTTCTGCTCCTATCCAATATAGTTAGCTTTTCAAGACTCACTTTAGTGTACCCTTCAGTTCACTAGAACCTTTATTAGACATTTCCTAAACCAGACCCAAGGAACAATATTTATGTGAGCTCTTTTGGAATGTGAAATTATTTTAAGTGATGTTTTTCTTCTTTAAGAAAACCATCAAACCAAATACTCAAGTCTTAGCCTGTGTCAATTCATAAAAGGAATTGTGGTGAAGAAATTCCGCCTTTATTATGTGAAGCTAAATTGGACCAAGATAAGAGAAACTTGCTTAAATGAATTATCATTTCAGGATTAAAGGAATTTCTGAACAATGAGATACTCCAGCTTCCCTCTCTTCTAACTCTCTCGATTTGACTTTGTCTTCAATGGTGCTGTCATATTTCAGAGTTTAGCTGTCAAAAGTCAAGAGGAAAATATTTCTACCTGGTTTTCTCATTTCACAGAAAACCCATGATGACAAAATGTGTGTAGATGTTTTCAATAAAGATGATGACTATAGTTATAAAATAGGTAGATGGAATCAGCACTAGAGAATGCCAAATAATCTAATCCAGTGAGCAAAGGCTCCCTAGAGATCATTCTTTTTGCATGGAGACTATACTGTGCAGTGAACATAAAGGCCATATTAGTAAGTGTTTGCCCATGTTGATGATAAAGTTTATGTAAGGGAAATTCATACTCTTTCGTGCCATAAATGCACATGGATTTTGGTATCTATGCAGACTTCTAAACTCATCCTAGAAGTGCAAAGCTTCTGCTGTTTTGACCAACATCTCCAGTGGTTTGGTATAAAGGGTCTGCAGGACCCACTGAACAATAAATACAATGGGCTATTGATTACCAAAAAAAAAAAAAAAGGGATAATTTGTTTCCAGCAGATCAAGAAGAGTTTCTCAAGGCCAGAGGGCAGCAAATGTTCCCTACAAACAGGCTGAAAAGGAAGGGTATATACTCATTTATGCATTCACCCTTCTTACAAACACCATCAGTGCTTACAACGAAGCTCTTGCCTACTGGCCAGGCTCAGAGTTAGCTGACAGGAGCTTGTTACCAGAAGCAGAATCTTCAGATGCGGGAAACTATTCCTTCTGTGTCCAAATTGTCTTTCACTGAGGCTGGTCATCACCATCCTACCAGCATGACACCCCTGGTTCCAGCTTCACCCAGCATGACATCGTCTTCCCTGAGGGCAGCGTTATGACTTTACTAACTGGAACACACTTTGACTCTAGAAGTCTCAGTGGTTGGTGTGGAGCCCACAATCACTCCATGTGAGGCTGGACTATCTTCTGTGAAAATAAGTATAACATGGAGGTGAGGATGTTCTCTATTGGGAGAAGTAATTCTATTTGACTCAACTTACAGTTTGTTTTGTTTTACTGAAGATAAATTAATGACATCATATGACTCACTTTCAAAACATATGACTTCTTTTTTCCTCAAGTGAAAGGCCAATTAAATTTAGTCTTTAAAATAGATATCATCCAAAATTTCTTAGAACTGCATGGAAATAAATCTCATTTTACACGTTCATGTGCACTACCTAGGGCTGAGGTAGACAGGATTCTCATAAAGTCTTTAACACAGGATTTCATTAATGAAAAGTACTGAGCTTATATTACCAATACTCACAGATGAGCAAAGAGTGAGCTCCCTATGCTAATCCTTGAGGCTCAGACTTCATTCTGGGTCTTGCAGTAAAATGCCATGGACTGCCACCTTAACTCAACTTTATATCGAAAGGTTCTAAAATGCCAACAGAAAGTATCAGTGTTAGCTAAAACTGTCTCATGAAGTGTCCATATTCTAACAAGGATGTAAGGATCCACTCGGCCAAAATCTAAAGGTCAGAGGGAAATAAGAGAGAAAAGCAAGTCCTGTAAACCAAGGGTTCATTTATTTTTTTAAAACGGCTACATTTTAGGTTAATTTTTATTATTTTAAATTATATATAGGTGTATGTATTAGTGTATGGGCATATGTATGTGAGTACAGGAGCCTGTGGAAGCCAGAAGCATGCAATGCCTGGAACTATAGTTCAGTTTTGAGCCATGGGTTCTGGGAACCAAACTCAGGTCCTCTGGAAGAGTAGTGAGTGCTCTTGACCA
The DNA here is from genome assembly GCF_004785775.1 of Grammomys surdaster. Lineage (NCBI taxonomy): Eukaryota > Metazoa > Chordata > Mammalia > Rodentia > Muridae > Grammomys > Grammomys surdaster. The sequence continues at coordinate 9,461,652 of NW_021604594.1, forward strand.
CTGAGCCATTTCTCCAGCCCGATATTTTCTAAATCTTGTTGGTCTCATGATAACATGTACAGAAGCTAAGGAAAACCCTTCCCCATATCTGATGAGGCCAAAAGACTGCACTCTCACCAAATGTACCACTCAAAAATTGTCATGTCTTGGGTCGCCCTTCAAGAGGAGAAGGGTAACAACAAAGCAGGAAGCAGAAATCCATCAGTGTGACACTGAAACAGGCCTACCCTCCTGCAGATTGGCATCTGGGTTTGTAAGTTCCCAGAGCCCTGGACTGAATTTAAATGGAAGTACTCATGGACTAGCCACAAGCCCCAGGCCAAGGTAAGATTCCTCCACAGAAATGTAACTTGTGTTAGTATCTATGACCTCCATTAGTAAATTCTCACAGACAAAAACTTTCCAACAAAGAAGCAAGGTACCTTGGGAAAGTTTCTTATATTTTGGGTAGACATTGTTCCACAAAGGAAGAACCTTGAGGAGAAGAGGAGAGGAAACACCTACCTCACCCCAAGGAGATGTCTGTCAATCTAAATTAGTATTTGATGAAGACTTCTATGGTAAAACAAAGGATATGTATCTCTCATATCATGGGGATACCAACACTGAAATTTCTTAATTCTATAACTCATAGTAACACCCAACTCCTTGGCAAAGAAGAAGCTAAATGGTCATCAAATACCTTAATATAAAACTTCAACTCCTTGGGAACAAGCCTGTATTTGTCAAGAATTCAAAGAAGACAATTTTCATTCAAAGCTTAAAACAAAAACAACAATAAATCAACCTATTTTATCACACAAAGGATTTTTCTTGTTAATTCATTTTCAGAGGTAAAGCTGAGTTGGAAAATGGGATTCCAGTTGGTAAAAAAGTCCAGAGTGGCACAGAGAAGCATCCTGTTGTCCCCATGGTGATTATATGGCAGATCACCTTAAGCAGCTGCTGCATTCTGAATCCACCAGTCCTCTTGGTTTTTTTGTTCATGTGTTTTAGATTCCAAAAATTGTATTTTGTTAGAATTCTTCGCCTTTAATTTTTAAAAACCATGTGTGTTTTAGGGTCAATTTAATCTGCATGTTTCCTATTTTGTTATAATTAAACCATCAAAATATTGTCTTTTGAAAACTATTTGATGTCCACAAAATCTTCTGAGGCCTTTCAATATGCCTCTTAAAAGCATTTTTTTTAATCCCACTTAAGAACAGAAGTTGCCCTGTGTCATGGGTGACCTGATGTAGAAACCAAAAATCCCCTTTTAATTCCAGAAACCTTGAAGTCTGAGTAATTCCTGGCTCTGAGAAAATGAGTTCACCCATTGTTAAACTCTCCATTTGGAGCAAAGATGAGCTCCCTATGAGGGGAAATCAGAGACTGCAGGAGAAATGGAAGGTATGTGACTGACAGTCTTTAAGGCCCCCAAGGGCTTTCCAGGAGTATTGCCTGTCACATGGCCATCAAGAAAACAAGACAAAAGCTCGGAGGCACATCAAATGTTTGACAGGACACAAAGGAAATGTGATGTCCACATGAAATAATATTTGCACGTGCTTTTAAGAAAACACTGCAATACAAATGTCTAGATTTCACCACATCCCATTCATTAGCTAGTCTGATCACCCACTGTTGGCAGTGTATAGGAGACTCTTAATAAATTTACCAAGACTGAATAACTAATTTCTCATAAGGATGAATGATATAATGTGATTGTAACACCAGCTTGTAATGGGAGAAACCGAAGATTATGATATCTGGGCCAGTGGTTGGAAATGGTCTTTCACAGGAGGGTATGAGATTGAAACCATGGATGATGAGCCGAGGTCTGGAGAAGAGCCTCACCTTTGCCCTGGCAGTGTTGATAAGCCTAAACACTTAGCAGCATTATGATGGCAAAGTACCCCAGCCAGGCTCCAGGGGGCTTTCTGCAGGGATCTCCAGAGAACCTAGAATACCTCTGTGCTGAACAGCTCACATCCAGCTCCCGGACAATGAGGGCCTGCTATCACCAAGCATCAAACATCAAGCAGACAGGATGCAGGGGTTTCCCCAGAGGGGAGCTGGCACACGAACTCTGAGGAAAAGGGAGCTGAGTCCGTTTCCTGCAATTGTTAGAGGAGGATGGGCGTCTGGCCCCTGGGTATGGTGGGATCCTGTGTGCATTAGTGTCCTCGTGGGATGCTAGCATTCAGTCGATGGCCCTTGATCTTCCATAGAGAAACCCAGGGGCTCAGGCAGAGGATTCAAATACCTTTCTTTGTGTTGCAGTTATTACACGAATTTATAGGGTACTTCACAGTTCACAAAGCTCCGACATAGATCTTTGCATCTTATTTAGAAGGCACTAATTTTAATCAAAATTTAAGCTACAATAATAGTAACCAGAGTAGACACTGTTAGAAAGCCTGAGTTTCATGAAGCTGAGGGGTAGAAGAAGGTTGATACATTAAAAACAAAACAAACAAAACAACCATCATCTAGTCTTTTCAGATCATATAAAAGTTTAACCTTTTACTAAAACTGGGTTGAATTTCTATGTAATGCATTAGCAACGAATAATCAGTTTTATTCAGGTACCATGGGAACAATAAATTGCACATTTACAGGGTATGATGTGTTGCTTTACCAAAAAAATGCACAGTATATTTCTCATGCATATGCACATGTACACATGTATGCACATGTGTGCACATATGTACATATGTGTGTACTCACCAGTAGCAGTTATGTTTAGGTCCTTTTATAAAACATTGTTTATGTCAGTATCATCATTCACCTTCCCTCTAGATTCTTGAAGATACAGAACATAGTTACGTGACCCTTTAAAGCATCCTTGCATACTAATTCCATTGGCTACATCATTTCTGGATCTGTTACAACGGATGGCATTTTCTTCTTAGAGGTAGCATCTCTCAACCCCCTTTGCTCAGCTGCCACACTGTGAACTTCGTCCACTTGAGTGCTGGGTATCTCTGCATTTTCAAGTTGCCTAGAATTTCCTTTTTGGATGGTTTTGTGTGAGTTGATGCAATCATGTCATAGTACTAGCCTCTGTTAGGTGGGACCCAAGGAACCCTGGACAGCCCAGCCACATCAGCAAATTCCAGGTTCAGTGAGAGGCTGTCTTAAAATCAAAGAAACAAGCAAACAACAAAGCTGTAAACTATTAAAGAAGATACTCAGTGTAAGCCTCTGGCTTCCATGTGTACTCTTGCATATGTGTGCACGTGCCTGTTCCTGTACACATTAATAGACACACAATAAAATGGAAAACTTAATATGTGTAAGATCCACATGCTGAAAATAACAGCATTCTTTATAGAAGTGAGAAATGTACCTAATAAATAGATGTTCATTTGTCATTAGATAAAATTGAGATATTAAGACACCAGGTCTTCCCAAATTAATCTACAGACTCATAATTTCTATCAGTTGTTAGCAAGGCTTTTGGTTTCTTATAGAAATTGATCAATCTTAAAACACATAAAAATTTGAAAGAAGATCGATCTCAAAAGCTAAACTTAGAGTAAATATGAAAATGTTTAAGACTATAAATTTATACTAGTAAAATGGTATGATATTGTGTGAATACAGGCATAGACATCAATGCAGCTGAGTAGAGAATCCAGAAGCAGCCTCTCCTAACTATAGCCAATCGATTTCATTAAAGATGACCAGGTCATAGGTGAAAAAAAAAAAAGTCATCAAGTAATGGTCTTAGAAGAGCTGATCAATCCCATGAAAACACAAAGAATCCCAGACTTCACATCACACACAAAAATCTATGCAAAATAGATCAAAGACTTAGCTGCAGCATCTAGAACCTACTAGAAGAAAACATTCTTTATCAGGATTAGGAAAATATTTCTTAGACACAAGTCAGCAGGCAGCAAAATAAAAACTAGGCCAAACTGGCCATCGTAAACGTACACATACAATGGAGGTTCTAATTGTATTTTGCTGGTGACTGTGGCTGCTGACAGCTTTCCAGCCCTTCCACTTCCCCTTCCCCTCTGCCCCACATCTGGGCCCGCTGATAAGGAAACCCAGGTGGTCCCACCTTTGTTGCCAACGGGAAGTTCAAAGGATGCAAGCCCCAGCTCTCAGGCACAGAAACCCTCACTCCAGTCCTGTCCTCCAATCACAGCTAAAGGCAAGGCTCTTTCACAATCTCTGGTAACATTTTTTGGATCTGCTTGGGAGCCTGCCATCTTCTCAGAAAGTCTTATTGTGTGAGTAATAAACTTTCTCGAACCTTTGCGTGTGTGTGTGTGTGTGTGTGTGTGTGTGTGTGTGTGTGTTCATCAATTTCAACATCTATAGGACCCACTCTGTTTCTGTGGGATAACCACAACAAAAACTTTTTTATTGAAAAGAAGAAACTCAAACCACCTACCAGGAGAAAAATACCTCTATTTATATTCTCAATGTTGTTTGTCTAGAGCAGATGGTTGGTGCTTAACCTCTGCTTAGGAATCCAACTTTAAAAGTTGTTAAAAGATTTTACTACCTAAACCTTCACCAAAGAAAGCACAGAAATGGCTGGTAGTCTCACAAAATGACACTAAATAGCCTTTGCTATTAAGAAGAAAATGCACATTAAAGACACAGATTTCCTTTCCTAACCACTAGGTAACTCAAGTGAAAAGAACTGCGTGTTGATTCTGTGTGGAAATAACTGCTCCCTTTTCTGGTGGAAATGCAAACTAGGCCACCACTTTGAAAAACATCCTCAACGATTTTTGTGAGATTAAATACAATCTGGTCTTGCTATACTACCCATTCATCTCACTTTGGGGTGATTACCTGATAAAAATGCAAGTACACATATATACAGAGACTGGAAGCCAAACAAATGTCAATCAACTGGTGAATGGGTAAGTAAAATGTTGACACTTCACATAATAAAATACTACTTAACAATAGAAAGGAAATTTTGCATCATGCAACACTGGGGATAAATAATCAAGGGCATTCTGCCAAGAGAAAAACCCAGATACGAAAGATCACGTGCTGTGTGGCTCCAGGATTTAAAACTCACTAAAGAGGGAAAGCGAGGGAATGTGAGATTCGCTGCACTGAATGCAACAGTACACTTCAGTGGGATGAAAACAGTCTATAGCATAACTGTGGTGTCAGCTTACAACTGCATATACTTGTCAAAGCGCATGAATTGAATTGTGCCTTAAAATGGCATTTAGTGTATAAATTATCCTGCGAGGAGAAGCGTTAAACTCAATAGGTCGGCACTGTGGCCTGGAGTCGTCAGGCTGGTCTGTTTCATATACATTATCTTACTCGATCCTTATGTGAACCAGTAGAGTGCTGGGGACCATCTTCCAAACACAGGCACCGACAGCCCAAGAAACTTCCCAAGATCATGCCATCTGTGGGAAATGTTCAAGGTCGAAAGGCTTCTTTCCAGGAAGCCCCCTTTCTGCGGAAATTCTCATTTTAAAATCTTCCCTTGTCACTTTCAGTCTTGACAGCTCATGTTGCTTAGACAATTTAGGCTGCTTGAGAAAAATACTGTAGATTAGATCTTTGATAAACAAGGAGGATTTAGCTCTAATGGTCCTGGAGGCTGGGAAGTCCACATTGTCTTATCAGCCTGTTCAGTGTCTACTCAAGACTTGCTTCAACTGTTCCTCACACAGTGGGAAGACAAATGTGTTCCCTTGGACCTGTGCTGTGAGGACACAGTTATCCCACTCACAAGCACTCTATCCCCATGACCTTGTCACCTCTCAAGAACGTCCCCTCACACTAATATCACTTTAGAAGTTAGGATTTCAACATGGGAATTGGTAGAGGACACACATATTTAAACGAACAAGAAATCAAGAAAAAAAACAATACGGGCTTTTCTGCCCATCTCTTTTTAAACAAGAGGTAAACAAGCCGTGGGAGTCTTTACATTCTGGATTGTGACAGTCTCATTTGACACTTATTTTAGATTTTAATTCCTCACCTTGGTAGGTAAATCAATGTAGAAAGTAGCATCTTTTTCCTTTAAAAAGATTATAGATCTGACATCTTGTTTGTGTACACGATTTGCCTGCATGCCTGTAGGTAAGCTTTCATTGGCCACAAGCACTTCCGAAACTTCCTGTATTCCAGGCTGTGTGCTAAGACTGTGTGTCCAACAATAAGACTTGTCTTGTTCAGCTGATCAACAGACAAACTTGAAAATCTGACCAAGTGTTCTGCTACATATGGGAGATGTTTCAGACACTCAGCCTTTCTGTTCGCAGTGGGAAGGAGGAGCAGGGGCCCAGAGACTTCAGGGAACCTCCACAAACCAGAAAAACAAAACAAAACAAAACAAACAAAACGAGTCTTCCCCTTACCTGCCAAGCTTTTGATTTTAGTGTCTCCATGGCACCTCTAATCTGCCCACTGTGGGATTACAAACTTGAATTGTTTTTTACTAGATTCCATATGGTTTGTTACAGACAGACAGAATACAAGTGTGAAGCTTCTGACTCTTTACTAAGGTTAGCAGTATGGGAGAGAGATAGCTTTCAGAAAAGCTAATGGCCACACATAAACACACAAAAGTAATGAAAACCAGTTTTTCGAGTGTATATATGTATATGTGTGTATCTATGAATCTGTGTGTGTCTTTGTATGTGTCTGTGTCTGTGTGGGTCTGCATCTCATATGTGTGTCTGTTGCTTAAAGATGAATTTTAGCTATTAACAGGGAATATTTTTATGGGGAAGATATGTAACTTTCTGTAAAGCTGGTTGGTCTGAAGAGTCCAATGAGACACCCACCGGGACTTCCATATACAACTTCTCCTAGTGGGAGGACAGAGGTGATGACATCAGTAGACTTCCAGTCATAATGAGCCATAGGAAGCCACCGGAGGCACACCCTGCATACAGACCTGTACGCCAGAACCCATGTGTGGAGAGCTCTCTCCAGCTCTCTGCACAGCAGAGAGCATACCTGAAGAGACAGATAGGTTATTGGCGCAATAAAAAAAGCAGAGCTATGTGGTGCGAGAGTCATTACTTGCTTTTACTGTCCAAACAATGAGGAAACATAATTTGTAAGTACTCTTTCACAGTGGTGTGGGGAAGGAATCCTTCTTCCTCCTCCTTAAGCTGTGGAAAGGCACCCATGGGGATAAGTGGAATTGCATCATGAATTTTTTTCTTTATCCTTCTGCTTCTGCATCTGCTCAAAGTGGGATTTATGTCAAATAGCCCCAGTTCTCCCTGCAACTTCACCTACAGGCACAGTTCACACAGGAATGGCTGTACAACCCAGTATGCTTCCGTCTGATGGGAAAGAACGGCCCCTAAAGTGACAGCTTCTCAGTTCTTTCTGTCTTCACTTCGAGAAGTGCAAACCATTACTGTTTTATTTTACTTCCCCACAGGCTCATCTTTGCACCTCCTGTTTTGTTGTTGTTGTTGTTGTTGTTTTGGGTTTTTTTTGTTTGGTTGGTTTTGGTTTTTTGTTTTGTTTTTGTATTCTTGGTGATTAGGTGTCGTGAATGAGCTTTCCACACTCACAAATTGCTGGGGCTGCCAAGGTCTTCCAGCTCACAGATCTTCCTCTTTGCTCCTCTAGTCTGGGGATACAGCCAAGCCAGATGGTGCTCCCTATATTTCAAGAGAGTCCCTGGCTTGGAGACTATCGCAGGCTGAATTATATTCCCTTCAAACTTAAAAGTTAAAATCCTACACTCCAGTAACTTACAAACGTGGCTTATACTCAGGACGGATGCCTTTGAAGACCTCATTAAGATGACTGTCATCAAATATGACCAGTATCCTTAAAACAGAGACAGAAGGAAGATCAAGGGAAAACAGAACTCAGTCACTCACAAGCCAAGGAGTACGGCCTCAGAAGAAACATCCCTGTCTGCACCTCCATCTCATGCTCAGGCCGTGATTGCCACAACCCAAGGAGAATCGGTGCCTCTTGTTGGAGTTCAGTTTTCACAACTGTAGAAAGTAATGCCTGCAGAGACATTTATTAAGGTCCCTTAAAGAGGAGACTCCCTCACCCTGCCATGACACGCTCTGCCACTGCATGTGTAAGCCCCATCATGCTTGCCCACCTCAGGTGGTCACTCCAAGTCATTCTCTTTTGCCCCCGACTCTTTCATTTCACATCCATCTTTTCCCCAGAATATGTATATGTGTATATGAGTATATGTATATGTGTATATGAGAATATGTATATGTGTATATGAGAATATGTATATGTGTATGTGTATATGAGTATATGTATATGATGTACATGTATACATATATGTATACGTATCATGACATATCATATTTATGTGATCTGTATCAAATATTATGAATTATACATAACACATAGATGTACATATATAGAGAGAGATAAGATCCGACTTTAATTTTATTATCTGACTCCACCTGCACTACCCCTTTTGTCATCAACCCTTCGATCCGGGTTTGAAGATGGGCTGACAGGGTTTCCACACAAACTGAGAGCACTAAGTACACTCATTCTGCCCCTAGCTCTCCACTGTTCCTGGAGCATAGTGACTGAATCTATTTCTCTGCATATGGACACCCACCAATGCCAGCTACTGGGAGCCAAGGCAAGGGCACAACCTAAGGACATTGCAGCTGCCCGGGACCACTGCCTTGCCTATGAGCTATAGGAACCTATCAACTGTGGATGGAAGTAGAACCTTCCTAATGCTGAGACCTTTTAATACAGTTCTTCATGTCATCGTGACCCCAACCATAGACTTATTTCCTTGCTATTTCATAACTGCAATTTTGTTAGTGTTATGATTTGCAATATAAATATCTGATATGCAGTATATCTGATCTATGACCCTCTAAGAGGTCATGATGCACAGGTTTAGAACCACTCGCCTGAAGGTTATAGAGCCTTTCACGGAGTCCAGAGGAGCAGCTACCCTGAGCTCTGAAATCCCTCACGTTGACCCATAACTACTTAGGCCAAGGTCCAAATCAAGGTAGACCCTCTGTGGCAGAATCACAGAAGGGCTTATTGAAAAGTCACACCCTTGAGCTCCATTTAAGACTTCCAGGTATGCCCAAGCCAAGGATGATGGTCGTCAGAAAGTTAACCTTATCTTGTATTTCTTTGTAAAAAGCCATTGGTGTGGACTTTCTATGGTGGATGACTTGGGTCAGTCTTTTTACTATGAATTTCTTTAAAGAAAAGCAAACTTTTATCTGTTATTTTGATACCACCTGGACCATTTTACTATAGAGCTCATCCTTCCGTTTGAAAAGTGCTAAACTATTTATGAAATCAGTCTCAGGCCTTGGGGTGCATGTTGTTTATTAGGCTCTCAAGATTCTCAAGTTCACAAACATTGGAAGACCACCTCCTCTAGTTTCTGTTCCCTTTTGGGTAACGCTTTGAAGAAACAGCAGGGAATCTAGCTTTACTTTGGTCTAGGATCTGGTCCATACTTTTCCTGTGGGACAAATGTCCTAGCACTGAATTGTGCTTTCTCTAGCATTCAGCTTCCTGTCCTACTTGGAGGCCAGCATTTCCTGTGTAAGTACCAGTGGGATGTGATGCCTTGACTTCTACAGTCACCCAGCCCAGCGCTTCTCTGTCCCACGCGGAGCCCAGGGCTTGAGTGGGTGAACATCCTCCACTGTTTGATCCACTTCCATCAAGACAGTCACTTTGAAGCAAGTGATGTCTTTATAGTTGTAACAACACCTCACTGACATCCACTTGACGGTGGTTTCTTATGCTTTGGTAAGACAGCTGTGAGCTAGTCACCCCAAACCTCTGCTCCTGTCATCTCCAGGCAAGTCTTTTCGGTCTTCTGGGTCTTACTTGAATCATGCATAACAAGGAAAATCATAGCCCTCAAAGCACTTGGCACAACTTTAGCGAAATTAGACATAAATATGTGTGATTTCTAAGCTTCAGAATACTTTAAAAATAGTCATGGATAGTGAAATTTTAAAATCCATCCATGTTTTATCAGAAGATAAAATACTTTTTTTTCCGTGAGAATTTTTAGAAAAAGACTTTCTGCCCTTCTTATGTGACTTTTAAAATTAGCATCCAACTTTCTTACTTTTAACATGATTTTTATGTTTTGCCACATCCCTGTTGTGTCATCTGTTATCAAGCAGGCAAATCGTCCAAAGGAATGACAGCCTTACGTGAAACGGCACACACTCTACAGTAAAGGCCAATGGCTGTTCTCCTCTGGGGCAAAGAAGAAAACAAAACAAAACTTCCCAGCCATTTTCCAACAGCTGTTGCTTTTTAGAGAAAGCAAATATTTTTGGAAAGAGCTACATTCTAAACCCAAACCGTTTATAAGCTTCGCAAATGGAACACGCAGCCTGGCTTGCCAGCCTTAATCCTAGGCTTCCATTAAATGCACTGCAACTGCATCATAAAACAGAAAAGGGAAGAATTTATAAACAAATAAAGCAGTTAATTGGGGCAATAAAATAGCAGTTCTCTCCTGAGTGGGGAATTGGCATATCTCAACCTGAAGAATCTTAAAAGCTGGGTTTCAGGGGTCTAGTGACAACAAGAGGCAAACAGATCAAAGATCTCAAGACTGCTGCTGGGTCCACAATGCTTATCTCTGCATCCCTACCCACAACCCTTCTGTCCCCTGACCTCGAATGGATTGTAAATCCTTTCCAGGAGAAGAGGAGCTCCCTGCCAGTATTGTAAACCCATGGCCTCAGCTCTGATAAAAGGCGAGAATTCAAGGAAGCTGTCTTCATCTGCAATAGAACAGAACAGGATGGAGACCTGTACTTAACTGTGTTGATTCTCTCTCACGCCATCAAAAGTAAAATAGACTTTGGAGCTTCAGGAGCAGGGTCAGAGTCCTGTTTTGGCCTCCTGCTGGCTTTAGGGTCACAAGTAAAAGCCAGGTCTTTAATTTGAGTTTTACGGATTTATTTATTCATTTCATCAAATCTTTAGTTTCTTTAAGAAGTGGTAGTATTAAGTCTGTGTCGCTTGTAAAGAATCAAATGAGCGAACACACACATACAACATAGCCTATACACACCACCTATATGTAGGGACTTCACATGCACTTATTTATGTATGTGTTTGAGGTACAAGTACATATCCTATCACATATGCTCACAAGTATTTAGGCCATATCTGTTTAACATTGTAATACAACATTGCCATCTACAACGTTCACATCTGAGAACTGTGAAACTGAGTTACAAAAAGTAGCCACAAAAATAATCTCATAACGTTTACAGAACTTTAAGATTTGGGATTGGGACATATTCACAGCTATTATTGATTGTATGTGGCCAATCCTATGACATTCAAATAGACAAGAATTATAATTAAGTTGTCATAAATAGAGTTACAATAGTAATATCATACATTATTACTCGTACGCAAGATAGAAGGGGAGAAGAGAAGGAAGAGACAGAGAGATACTTAACAGGATCACCCCGTCAGTGAGCCACACGCACTGTGAACAGGGTAGATTTCAGGGCAAGGGCTGCTGTGAGCAAAGGCTGCTGCAGAGCCACTGGGCCACGTGAAGAATGCACGCTTGACCTTTGCCTCGTTAACACCCAGATCTGCACTCTCTCCCACCCCTGGAAATGTTTATGGTCCATTCATGTAATCAGATGCACACACTATCTAGCAGGAAATAGGGCCTCTTCATAGAGGTCTGGCTTTCAGTGTGTTTTGTTTAAAGTCTCTGGAGATAGATGGCCATTTACCTTTGTTTAATAGCCCTCATAATGCATAGACTGGTGCTGTACCTCAAAGGTATTCAGTGAATAACTTCTAGTACTCCAGGGTCCTTGTAAACACATTCCTAGGTTCTAAGTCAACCTGAGGAAAAAAATTCCTGTCAGGAGATTTTGTGTGTTATTTCGCCTGCAATCTTTCCTAGACACAGCACGTGTGTGTGTGTTCATTGATACTTTAGAAAATGTCAACTTGGAGACTAACTACTGAAAGTCAAGCTTAATGTTAACTATGAAAGGGGTTTGGAGGCATTTAATCCTACAGGTTAACATCTTAAATACTATCCAGTGTTTCCAGGCTTCACGGGCAGTGTTGTGGGTTAACTGGTTCCCAAACAGACAGGGTTTGTTCCAGCCTGAACCTTTTGTTTCTGGAAGCACATGTGGCCAGAGATTGAACCCATGTGTCTCATGCATTTGCACAGTGACTGTGGAAACATCTTGAGGTTGCACTTGTGAAGAGGTCTATTACCCTTGAGCAAGCATGCTACTTCTTGTGCCGGGAGGGTGGACGAGAAATGTGATGGATGATAGTACCTTTCCCCTGCCCCTCAGTCTTGCCAGGTTTGTCTCCTCTTCCACATGGAATCAACCCCATTAGAAGGCAGCTGGAGTGCCCTCCTATCACCAGCTCACCTTGGGGTCTAGTAGAATATTCCAGAGGCCGACATCTGGTAGGTAGTACAATGCAGAGCAGAAATTAGGTCTGGCGGTCGGTGTGCTCTCACCACTAGATACAGCCAGGTGCCATTTTTGCAGTCATACCCAGTGCCAGGATCTCAACCGGGCTAGGCTGAGAGCCTTTTCCATCTTTCCTATGCTACGTTCACTGGCTTTGCTGCTCCTGTGCAGCTAAGCATCTCATCCATAGTACCGTCAAACCAACTCCCAGCCCAGACAAGGAAAAACCTGCTTAACATGACAGAATCCAACACAATAGCACTCATATCTCATAGACCCATTCCCCCAGGATGGTGGCATTGCGGAGTGGATCTCCTTTTCAGCCCACTTCTTCTTTGCCTCCCAAATAAGAATAAATGTTAGATCTCTTCGCAGGAAAAGACAGCTATGCCAACCACCCAGGACATGTTCTCGCTGTCAACCATGATGGATGGGATTCTGTACATTTAATAAATATAAATGTCATAATCCAACCATCAAATTTAATAAACAAAAATACCACAAGCCATCTCTCCTCTCTGCTTCATGTGTTCCTTTAAAGCTGATAACATTAGAACACATTTTGCCCAAGCTATAACCTCACCATCTGCCTGGCTCAACTTCTGAAGACTTGGTATGGGCTAAAAAGCAAATCAAATGACTTCACACTGAGAAAAAGAAGAAAAAAACAGGGAGGGGGCTAGGTTCCCCCCCCCCCACTTTCTCCTCCTTCTCCTTCTGATCCACTTGTTAACTCTACAACCAGATGTAACAGTGTGAGCATAAGTTCAACCCTCAAAAATTATTAGGGAGTCGGGGCATGGCGAAGATTTTTCCGCATGAGCTACCCAAATGAAACTAAGGAGCGTGTGTTGCCAGCAGGCTGCGTGGTGCATTGCGATGCTTTGATTTGGGAATATGTGTGATGAGAGACAGGGACTTGCTGATTAAGAATACACTTTCTTTTGATGGCAAATTAATAATAATCAGAAGCACAACAATAAACACATACCAAAAAATTGTTTCATTCCCAGGGGTCCAGAACATAGATTCAAAGCTAAGCGCTGGCCCTTTGTGTTTAGAACATGAAACTTCAGTGACTAAGTCTATGCTGTTCAGGAGACTGGAGGCCAAAGAAGCTTAGAGACTGTCTCACCTGCAGAGGAACAAAGATGTTCTAGACCAGCAATTCTTTTTTTTTTAAAAAAGATTTATTTATTTATTATACATGAATACACTGTAGCTGTCTTCAGACACACCAGAAGAGGGCATCAGATCTCATTACAGATGGCTGTGAGCCACCATGTGGTTGCTGGGATTTGAACTCAGGACCTCTGGAAGTGCAGTCAGTGCTCTTAACCACTGAGCCATCTCTCCAGCCCTAGACCAGCAATTCTTAACCTAGGGTTCTTGACCCCTTTGAGGGCTGCATATCCAATATCCTGAATATCAGATATTTACATTATGATTTGTAACACTAGCAAAATTACGGTTATGGAGTAGCAACAAAATAATTATGATTGGGGGGTCACCATGATGTGAAAAACTGTTTTAAAGGGTTGCAGAATTAGGACCTTTGCTCTAGAACTAAATGTTTAGCATGTCTTCTACTGAGAACCTGTTATGTCCTCCATATCTTATGTGCATTTAACAGTTTAGAGTCATTGAGTCCTCTTAAGAACACATAGCCATTAACGTCATTTAGTAGCTGAGATACAGAGAGCACATGATTCGGTCATGTTTACAGTACTTAAGTACAATAAAGCTGGAATCTGAAGGCTGTTTTTTCTTCACTGGGACACCCCAGTCATTCTCTGGGGACGTGTTTGGCCTCACAGTCAAGTCAGTCAAGTTTGAGTTCTCCTTCCAGCTCTGGATTTCACATTAATGGCATGTAGCTCCAAGCCCAGGTTTTAACAACTGTGCCAAGATGTGACAGATGCTCCCAAGATGTTAGTCAGCTGAGGTCGTTAGAAGCTGTAAAAGGGACATGTCTTAGCCACTAAAAATCTCCATGGTATTCAAGCTAATCCAACGGAGTCCGTGAGTTTCAAGATCCTTCCTCTGTTTTCCATTTTCCTTCCCATGGTGGCATCCAGATAGGAGCCTACGAAAATACCTGCATGCAACAGTGAACTGCTTGGCCACTTCCCGGTATGGTAAAAGATTCCTCCGTTTTGGTAACCAACTCTCTTGCTTCAGTTCTTCCGGAGCACAAGTCCAACAACACATCTTTCACAGCAGGCTTCCAAAGCCGCACCATTTTGTTCTCCTTCTGGCTGTGGATTCCCTGAAGTAGCGCAGGACACCTGACTGATGCAGAGACACATATGCCAGGTGGCAGAGTTAAACTGGCAGAATGAAGGTGAGGAGGAGGCTGCGGCAGGGGATGTGAGTCTCTGCTCACCTGTCTGGCTTGGTGAACCTAACTAGTTTCCTTGATCCCAAGTATCTCTGCCTCCTCCCATTGGTCCCCAGTAGAAAGAATAGTCACAGGAAAAAAAAAAAACCTCACAGAGGCCCTGCAAGATGGCCCAGCGGGCAAAGGTGCTATTGCCTACCAAGCCTAATGACCCAAGTTCAATTGTCAGGATGCATGTGGTGGAGGGGGAGGAGCAACTCTCACAAATGGTCCTCTGCTCTCCATATTCTTATTGTGGTGCACTTCCACACTAGATAAATAAGTAAGTCATTTAATAAGAAGATAAAGAAAATCTCATAGAGATTATGCAACCGAGTTACTCCTGATTACCACACTGTTGTAAAAGAGGTTCTCTGGGGCTGGGCAGGACCGCTGATTTCCAAGGGTCTCCTTCCCATCTTACTTCTTATTGTCTGTAGAATCTTGTGCTCTTGTCACAGACACATAATGATTTCAGCATAGCAATTATCCCCCTTTCGTGTGACAAACCTTTTAGACCAGCAGTTCTCAACCTGTGGATTATGACCCTTTCACAGATGTGTCCTAAGACCATCGGGAAACACAAATATGTACTTTATGATTCATAATAGTAGTAAAATTACAGTTATGAAGTAGCAATGGCAATAATTTTATGGTTGGAAGTCATCACAATATGGGGAACTGTATTAAAGGGTCGTAGCCTTAGAAAGATTGAGAACTCCTGTCTTACACAATGGGCAACGGCAGTAACGGATACTATTATGACTCCCCACAGAGGCCAGCAGGACTGTCCAAAACTCTGTATGACAGTCCATGCCCTGAGAGCTAGGAGTCTAACATTCACTGAGCTAAGGTCAGTGCTAGAGTCTGAATATTTCTGCAGTTTTCACAGCGTAGTCTCATACATCAAAGGTCAAAGTCACTGTCGTGAATCTCTACTTTCCAGAGTCTTTCAAGATTTAAAACAAAAAGCAATAACAAAAGATGGCCAGGAGGAAACATAGGAACCAAATTTCTCACACCACTTTTATCAAAAGACATAGAGATAGCAGTAGGTGTGACTTGGGGAAGTTGAGAGTAGAAAGATAAAACCCATGACTCTACCTCCATTTATCCCCCCTCACTGACCATAACTGTCAGAAAGGAGAGATTCAAGGGGAGGTCCCAGCCTGTCCTCTCCCAGCTATCTGGCCACATTACTGTCAGTATCCAGATCAACCTGAAGGAAGTGAGCATCTGTTATTCTTTTAAGTTCAGAATACTAAATAATCAGTTGGTACTCTGCCTCCTTAGTTACACCTTAAAACACCCACGCCATTTTAGCTGCGCCTCCTGCATTGAAGAGTGCAGAATGGTTACAATGTATTGCCCAAAGGAACGCAGCAAGTACTGAGAAACTATCCTCAGACAGCCGGCTTACTTCTGAGTCCACATGGATTAGCAATGGCTGACTTAAGAGCAGACTGATTTTGAAAATGCTTGCTAGCTATTTTCCACCACTAGAAATTACCTGGTAGTTTGCCTCATAAATATTGTATCATTATGATCCCTAATACCCCTGTCAGAGTTCTTAACTTTACGATAATAGGCAACTTAGAAACACTTTGCCAGACATGAAGCTATAATGTACAAAATAAGTGACTTACAAATGGGCTAGAGCTATCTAAAGCATGTCTGGTCAACAAATAACCAATGCTGGACAGCAGTGGAAAGCAAAGCTTAAGTGCTACCTCTGTGAAACAAAATGGACGCAAACAGGCATCACTCTCTGGTTCTGTGACTCACAGAGAACTGCTGGACCGGCTGCTTTTTTCTTAGCTAAGAATGGCTCCGTAGGGTTAGGGAGGCAGACTGGCAGTAGAGCACCAGCCCAGCGCTCACATGGCACGAGCTGGATTGCAGCATAACAAAAATACTGACTCTCATTAGCAGTGGGATGGCTTAAGTCATAAAGACACTTGCTTCCAAGCCTCAGAACCTGACTTCAAGCCTCAAAGGCCCACATGGTGAAATACTCATGTGTGTTATGGTCCGTATGTACTCATGTGTACAAAGAAACATACATATGCATATGTGTGTGCATGTATGTGTATATGTTTGTTTGCACATATACATGCACATGGACCATAGCATACATGAAGTTCTACTGTGTGTGTGTGTGTGTGTGTGTCTTTTTTTTCCTACTGATATCTAGTATGGTGGG
Source organism: Grammomys surdaster (assembly GCF_004785775.1). Classification (NCBI taxonomy): domain Eukaryota; kingdom Metazoa; phylum Chordata; class Mammalia; order Rodentia; family Muridae; genus Grammomys; species Grammomys surdaster. Next base: position 9,478,657 of record NW_021604594.1, read on the forward strand.
TTGAATGAAAAATGTCCCAAATAGTTTCTGGCAGTTCAATATTTGGTCCCCAATTAGTGATGCTATTTGGGCAGGTTGAGGTGGTGCAGCTGAAGGGAGTAGAACACTGGAGACAAGCTTTGCGATTAAAAGCCCCAAAGCACTTCTCGCCGACTCTGTTTCATGCCTTTGGTTGAAGATATGAGCTCTCAGTTTCCTGCTCCTGTGCAGTGCCTGCCCATCATGACAGAGTCTTATCTCTCTGGATCTGTCAGCTCAAATAAGCTATTCCTTCTGCCAGTTGCCTTGGTGTTTTGTCACAGCAATAGAAAAGTAACTGAAATGCCCAGAGTAAGTCCATTATGTTAGCTGAAGTTTTAATTTCCTAAATCTTAATTTCTTTAGATTTCCAAGGTGGGGAACAAAAACAAAACCATACTGAAGGACTCAGAATAGAAAGGACTGAAGGACCAGAAATAAACTATCTGCAACCAGGAGAATACCACTTAGGTCCCCCGTGAGAACATATTTACACAAAAGGGATAAAAAAGCAGATTAAAAGTAATTCTAAAGGCAAAACGTGAAGAGAAAAAGATCAAATTTTACAAACTCAAACAGCAGTAAAACTGCTAACAGAATTGGGGGATTTTTGTTTGGGCAGCAGTGAGAGAATAGATTGCTTTGTAGATTTTTATTTCATTTTGAGATTAATTTTAATACTCTGCTTCCTTCTATCAGGAATTGTAGATGGCTTACAGAAGTATAACATGATAACGTTTCTAAAAATTAGGAGAACCTGAAACATTTGGATAAAAAGTGTTAATTCCAAGAGTGATATGAACAGAGAGGAATGTAGACCAGATGATAACAGAATTCCTCCTTAGCTTCCTGATAGCCAGAATATAAAGGGAAATACAGTAATTTATAAGATTCAACATGTCAACAAGACAAAAACAAACCAAATGTTCAGGAGGATTACACTTCCTAAAACAGAGCCAAAGGGTTTTTTTTTCTTTTCCAGAATGTCTCATAGAAGAATACAGGCTGGTACCCAAGAGCATCCCACCACAGAGTGTTCACTAGGGCTTTCTGGAAACAAGTGTATCCTCTTGTTCATGCAGGGGCCTCCACCAAGGTCCTACCTAAAAGCACTGTTTCAAGGAATGGGCAGTTCTGTAATCATGGTTTAGGAAAGTCTAATATAGCTTCTAGCCTGACTGTACACGAGAATCTTAACTGAAGAGCTGTAAAATATGGTGATACCCAGACTGCATCCCAGAACCTCTGGAAATGGGCCCTGGAATCACTGTTCTCTAAACAATACTTTCTCAAGATGCTCCGGTGGCTTAAGGATCAACAGCCATTGTGGTCAGAGGCCATCTTTCTTTCCCTACACATGACTCTCAGGTAAATGTAGGTGAGAAATATAATCTCGACAGTGGGAAGACTGTCCCTGCTAATTGTAGAATGGTGAAAAGGATGCTGGGAGGACAGGTGAAAAAGATGCTGGGAGAGCAGGTGGGAAGGATGCTGGGAGGACAAGTGAAAAGGATGCTGGGAGGACAAGTGAAAAGGATGCTGGGAGGACAGCTTCCCAGACCACAGTGGATCCTACTCTGAGCAGCACATCCCTTCACAGAAGGTTTGCTGTAAGGTTTAAGTTGCCACTATGAAGATGAATGCTAGAAGCTTTCCCAGCAGCACTCCACTCTGTGACTACTAGAGAATCCACCAATGGGAGGAGAAGCTCCAAAATAACTGTAGGTTGTTTTGATCCATGGGAAATTAAAATTAATATAATTGTTTTTAAAAAAAAGTGATCTGGCAGTTCTTGTACCTGAAAACTGGAGAATCCATCCTTTGGGGCCAGTTCATTGTTAAATGAAGTGTTTGGTCTACTGACTGAGTCAGTCCAGTAGCTGGGGAGTTATATCTGCCACAGGAGAATTAAAATCTGGAGGACAGACACAGATTGTTGGTTTGGTCTAACTAGAAGAAAAGGCCAAAGAGGCCAACTGTTCCTTCCATTGAATCTGTAGGTCCCCTTGGTCCCAGCACACTGGGATACTTTGGTTCCCCCTCTCCAACACCATTAAGGTTCCCACTCTGGCCTTTACTTGTGGGCTAATGGTGCTATGCTGGGCACAGTGGGACTGGTAACAAATGAGGGCACAGGCTAGCCCTCGAACCACTCAACAGACATAAGAAATGAGTGGGCCCAGTTTTGGGTAAGAAGCGGGCTGAGAAGATACAGTCAAGTTTGCAAGAAAGGGGGTAGAGAGAGAACCAGTTAGAAAAAAAAAAACCATTCAACAAATTCTCTTCTGAGTACAGAAAGACTTTAGCCATTTTTGTAATCTTTATTGGACAGAAGACCCCAGGAGGGCTGTGGAAAGGGTTGACCTGGGAAATAAAACAGTTGAAAGTCTGTAAGCCAAACTCCCTTCACACATGGAGTCCCGTCTCCGCTGTGATCTTAATTTCTTTAGGAATCATCTGCACTCTCATCTGGAGTTCTGGTACCACCCAGGGAGCATCAGTGTTTCCACCTGTACCTAGCCCTAACTGTTGATGAATCCAGTGGACTCTGCAAACGAGCCTCGGAGACCATTGTGGGAATTTGAAAACTTTATGGTCTGAAAAGCGGGTCTCAGCACTTTAACTTTTATTCTTTCAAGGAGCTTATAAATCCTTCTTCATTTAAGTTTTCGAGAAAGTGACAGCTTTTGTTAGTCAGGCTAAAGTGAGATTAGAAATAAAAATTTTAACCATTCACCCTCACTGATTAAAATGAACGGAGGAATCAGATTGTTACCAACTGCGTGCTAATTTCAGCGGAAGTCTTTGGCAAGAGGCATTGGAAATTTACAGTTCGCTGAGCTAATTCACAATGCCTCACTACCAATGGCAGAGAGTCAAGGTCACCTTCCCTTCTGGGCCCATTGTGTGAACAATGACTATATAAAAATCAGTCCAATAAAATGTAAAACTGGAGTCCTAAGCTACATTGTTTCTCGGCCATCACTTTCCACGTACCACCACCAGCACCTCCATTCACCACCAGCCTGCCCCCTCTCCACAGCAGTGACAAATCCTCCCCTAGACACCAGAGAAACCCAGCTGAGGGGCTGGCCCCTCACATCTGCATCAGAGTGTCAGCATCAAAGCAGGTGTCGCCTGCACAGGCCGTTTCTATTACACTTACACAGCACGGGGAGGGGCGGGAAGACTTCGTGCCAATAAGCCACATCAATTCATCAATCAAAATGAATTCGTGCACTAATTAAACTAGGGAAAATAAAAAGTAGGCATTTGTGTTACAGACAGGGAGAACAGCATAGGGAGGGAGATGGGGGCAAGGTATATTTTCAGGACAGCGAAAATTTGACAGGCATAACATCGATTAGAAAAGGCGGGAAGCACATGACTGGAATGTATAGAAAGTAGTTCTTTACATTAAAAAATAAGCAAACAAACAGAGCACCCGCAGGCATTGACATACACAAGGAGGCAAATATTAGCTGTGGTCAGGCAGAACAGCAGCTGTAGCAGGAATGCCTGCTGGGCCGTGAACCTTCACTGGTGGACACCTAAGAGCAGTAGCAAGAAACCTCGAGCCCTCTGTCTCCAAGTTGATGTCTACTTTATTACTGAGCCCTTTCTCCTTTTGTTAATCTTCCATGGTCGCGATATATAGGGTCAGATGAAGACAGGGCACAAAGGCTCCAAGCTAAGAGAGGAGAGGAAGGTGATTCAGTCCATGGTCTTTGTGTACCTTTCTGTCATTAGAAAGTGGCATTGCTTTCTTCAGCCAAGTTCCCTCTACTTGGTTACCTGGAGGGTTTGTATTACCAGGGATGTGAGCAACTGGCCCTTGTCCTTGCTGCATTTCCTTCTCCTGTCCCCTGCTTCTGTTTCTTCATTCTGAGCTTTGAGCTTAACTCTTCTCCAGCTGCCTCTATGTATCATATATCATAAATATCTGAACAGAAGAGGGACCTTCATTTACCCCTCGGAGCATTTCATCTATGACACCATGTCTCTACACGGGAGGGTGGAAATGTTAATATCTGCCTCTTAACGCTCAGCATCGTGTAGACAAAACATCTGGTCAAACAACTTAGTTCATGTTTCCTTCCGATTCATATCACAAAGACTCTCACACCCATGTGCAAGCTGGCTTCTCCTCTGCAGAGATCAAGCATGTAGCTGTCTTAGGTTCCGGGTATGACTCAACGCATTAGACACTGAGAGAAAATAAAAAGACCTTGGGATCATTTCCCTGTTTACACTAAAAATCAGTCAGCTATTGGCTAACTACCATAGTTTCATCTAGTAACGCTGATGCTTGACTTAACAATATGTGTGTGTGTACATGAGCGTGCTTGTGTGTGTGTGTGTTGCATGTTGTGTATGTAATATATAGTGTCAGTATGTGTACACATGGAAGCCAGAGGTCAACACTGAGTATCTTCCTCGAGTATTCACTGTCTTATTCTTTGAGACTGCATCTCTCATTGAACCGAGAGGTCACTGATGCAGCTAAGTTGGCTACAGCAAGCCCCAGGGGTTCTCCTGTCTCTGACTCACCAGCATTGAAATGACAGGCATGTACCTCCACTCTCAACCCTTACATGGGTGCTGGGTGATTGGAATGCAGGTCTCATGCTTGTTCAGTTTATAGCTACTAAGTCCTTTTCCCAGCCCTCCCACAATATACTTTTATTGTCTCTTGTCAGTGTTTCAGTTAGAGTAGAAAACTTTAATATCTGCCTCAGAATTTCAATTTTATAGATTATTGGGGACACATCATTTTCTTTTTAAGTGTGCTCTTAAAACCAGAAATCTTACTGAACAAGCTTCTAAAATTTAATAGAATGGCAAACACTTGGTCCAAAGCCATTGGCTTTGAGATGAGGGAGAACATGCATCTCAGGCATGGTGTCCGAGTCCAGCTCCAGCTCCCGAGAACTCATCATCCCCATGAGGGGCATGTTAAACGCTGCTCTCCCACTGCCCAGAAAGAGCAGCTGTAGTCAGTCAAGTTAAATGTCAGCTCCACCACCAGTGGAGTCCACAGCATAGCAGAGAACTTTCCAGATCTTCCTCCCAAAGCGGCCCCAAGACAAACCCGGTTGGCGCAGAGTGCGCACACACGAGGTGAAAAATAAAACTCTTTTTGTGTTCCCCGAGGCAGACCGTGAAACTGTAAAGATGAGCTGGCATTTTGTTTTATTTTGTGTAATAAACTGCTCTTTTCACAGCAGTTGGCCCTAGGGGAGTTTCAAATTGCACTGCTTGGCTGCAGCTGTGGGTGTGGCCGGACTCCATCCCAAAACAGCTTGGAGGCCACAGCTGTGCTGGGCCCAGAGGATCTTAACGTTAACATCTGGGCTGCATCCTTTCAAGTTTGCCCCCCAAACAAGTCGAGTCATTTTCACAAGGCAGAAGCACTGATTGAAGAGTCTGTTCTTGCCTTACCCAGAATTACTTGAGGAGTATCAAATTTTAGCAAAGACTGACGCTCGCGTTTGGCCTGGGTCACTTTCTGAATCATCCCTGGGCGATGCTGTGGTTAGGCATGGGAAACCCCGAAGCAGAGCTTCTCTGATTTACAGGCAGTCGGTTTCCCGGGAGTAACAGGCTGGTAGATTTTATTTGTGGCTGTTGTTCGTATTTATGAGTTCTTGGATCCTTCTTATGTATTGCCGTTACTGTCTGCTCTCACATCTGGGGAGTATGTGTGATCTCTGAACACATTCATCCTCTGAGTAGAGGGTGGAACCACTTGTTCTTTCCTGGGGAAATGCCTGGTCTTCTTTCCTGACCTTGGGACCAGACCAGCAACGTGGGCATCATTTGGAGAGACAGGAAAAGCCCTTACCAGGCCACCTGACTCTACTACATTCTTTAGTGGAGACCAAGACAGCTTTGGGAGGGAGCCGCACTGCCTGGTGGGCCAAAGCACCCGGAGCCACCAGTCAGTCACAACCATCAGCTTTTGGGTAGGGCAAGCCTGGAGAAGAGGAACTGTTGGGAAGATAACGCCTCAGCTTTCAGTGGCCCTTTCCCAGCAGACAGTCTGAGTGAGTTTAGTTCTCACACCTGGCATTCACACTGCCTGGCCTGTGTGCTTCCTGTCAGGCCCACATCCCAGCCCCAGCTGAAAGACAGCTGCAGGGTCCCTGATGATGTGGTCCAGCACCTGAGGCCACTTCATCTTTCATGTGTCCCCAGAGTTGTTGGGGATAGAAACAGGGTAAAGGGTGTAAAATCCCCAAAGCTAGCCTGAAGGAAGTATGTGGGTAGTCAAATGGAGAGAGAGAGAGAGAGAGAGAGAGAGAGAGAGAGAGAGAGAGAGAGAGAGAGAGAGAGAGAGAGACAGAGAGACAGAGAGAGAGACAGAGAGAGAGACAGAGAGAGAGACAGAGAGAGACAGAGAGAGACAGAGACAGAGAGACAGAGACAGGGATAGAGACAGAGAGACAGAGACAGAGACAGGGACAGGGACAGAGAGTTGCAGAGACAGAGAAAGAGAGGGAGAGGGAGGATCCAACAGCTTCCTATGTCCAAGTGAGAGAGAATGCCTCATTCAAATAGAAGACAGAAATGTCTACAGTGTTAATCTGTCTCTCTCCGTGACTCTGTCTCCGTCTCTGTCTCTGCCTCCCTCCATCCATCCCCCTCTCATCTGTGGAGAGCCAGGCTCTCTGAAAGGCACCCTGATCACAGGCTCAGGTAAGGAACACAGAACATAGGGAAATCTTCCCTGTTAAAACTCAGAACAAGCTCCAGGTCATGGCCACTCTCCTGTCTATTCAGTCCTTCTGTCTCACCCCAGTCAGTCCTGTAAAGCCCATGTCTGTCTGCAGCTGGCCTGAATCTACAAATAGGGAAATCCAGCTGGCTATAACTGTTCATATCCCTCATAAAGGAAATCTGGATGTGATCCTGAGACAAAGGCCTCTGGCAAGTTGTCACGCCTGCTCCTCTCAGTCTGGAAATAGGGAGAACAGCCTGGGGTTTGAGCTTTAAAGTGGCAAAATGTTTTCTTTAGGTGAGTCTCCATTTCTAGATCTCATCACGTCAGCATTGGTGATTTGCTATTAAATGAAATTCCATTGAAAAGACTCTAACCCTAGGGTTAGGGTTAGAAGGTTAGGGTTAGGGTTAGGGTTAGGGTTAGAGGTTTTAGGGTTAGGGTTAGAATTAGAGGGTGAGGATTAGTTAAGGTTAGAGTTGCAAGACTGGAGTTACAGTTAGAGGATTAGGGTTTGAAGGTTAGGATTAGGGTTAGGGTTAGGGTTAGGGTTTAGGGTTTAGGGTTTATGGTTAGGGTTAGGTTAGGATTAGGGTTAGGGTTAGGGTTAGGGTTAGGGATAGGGTTATGGCTATGGTTAGGGTTTTTAGTGTTAGAGTTAGTGTAGGACATCCTCTGTAAAACTATTACATAAATAAATCAGGGCTCCTAGGGAAGACATGACCTAGTGATACAGAAGCTTTTTTTGCCTCAGAAAATGTCTTTTCCACTGCCTTCTTTGTATCATGTTTGGTTAAGTAGAGGACAGATTTCCAGAGACTACTTCTGTGACTAAGTCTTTGTCCTCTTTTTCTTGTGTAAATTTAGGTGAAGACAACCAAGAGACAGGTTTTCTGCAAGTCTGAATGTTGAACACTTCCCAGCATGCAAGTCACATTTTAAAGGTTGTGAGAATGTTGACTGTGAATGCTGTTTTATCTAACTTTTTTTTTCCTAAACTCAGGATCTTCTAATAGGGAAATTTAAAGTCTGTGGCTAATGAGGAACATACAGGGCTTTCCTCCCTTTAACCTCATTTTTGGTGGGCAGTTGTTGAACTTCTCTGTTGGAAATATGACAATGAGGGTCTGATAAAATATGAGTGTTTCAAACTATCAAATATCTATATAAAATATTTGCACTAGATTTAGTTCTCCTTAAAGGTGGCAGATTGATGGAGCATGGATAAAGCCAGCCAGCCTTCAGGAATGGCTGCTTCGTGAGAAACGGGCCCTTCTTTCTTCTGGGACAGAGATGTTCCCACAGGCAACATTCTCAACATACAGACGTCAATTTTCCTCTCTCCAGAGGCCTGTGGCAGGTGTTGGGGTTTGTGTCAGAATTCTGTGGTGGAAGAAGACATTCCTGAGACTTAGGTTCCCCATGTCATTGCATCCTGATCGACTACAAGCCAGGAGGGCTGTCATCAGAGACCATGTCCATAGCCAGGCTCTGTGATGTGTTCTTATAATACCGATGCTTCAGACCTGTGGTCACCCACTGCTCCTCAGTTTCCACAGCACCCTTGCCTCATCTTGCTGGCTTTAGCCCAGAGGCACCACCCTTCCCCCTTCTCCCTCTTCAACTTGTTCATATCATTAGCATGTTGGCCTTTTGAAGTAGAAATCACTTTATAGCTATTACTGTGATATTAAAGTTGGGTAAGGTATTTTGACAAGAGATATTGACCAATTCCAAGCCATCCAGGAATCCCATTTCCAGATTACCAGAGGCTGGTATGACTTGAGGGTTTTAAGGACAAAAGGATAAAGATTAATTGAGCAGCATCATCCTTCCTAGTGGAATAAACAAGACATTTCATGCTGTTACACATGTTACACACGACATAATAAGGTCTTTGGATTAAGTGGTGTTGCTAACGACACCCAGAAATGCTCCAAATATAGTCAGTTCAATTCTTTCAAAAGTTTGGTCAACTACCTCTAAAGTTGTTTGAAACTCTAATTGAAAACAATGAAAACATGTTCCATTTACATGGTACTGGGGGACTGCTGTTTCTATGCCATATGTCACTTCTGAGCCATTGGTATACATCACTGTCTTAATTCACAGATTCTGAGCTAGTATTTCACTAAGCAGCTGCCCTTTCCCTCCTGCCTGCCATGATCAGAGTAGGGAGTATTTTTACTAACAACTTTACCATTTTATTTAGGGGCCAGGCCATTCTCCTGTCCCCCCCCCCCATTGATCCCACTACAGTTATTGCCTTGAATTGTCCACCCCTACTCCTTCTTCTGTCTGATCCCACGGCGGCTGCTGTGGTTTTAACCCCCTTCCCCCCCCCCCCCCAGCAACTGTCTTCCTGGAGGACTGGTGCTTCCTCATGTTGCACCTGATTCTTGAAGGCTCTGGGAGCATCTTCCAAGAGGACATCCCAGCATCAGGATCAACCAACCAAACAATCATCAGCCAGTTCATCTGGAAGCCAACCACTGGAAGATGGTCCTGATTAAAGGCTCTTGATGGGAGGCAGAACCATTTGCCAGTCCCACCCACACTTGTACAAAAATCAAATCAGTCCTCTGTGTGGGTTCCACTGGTGCTGATCAGGCACTCTGCTAGGCACCACATAAGATCCTTGGGTTAAACTGTGTTGCTAACAACACGCAGAATGTCAGAGAATAGTAAATGGAGTTTCAGGAAGGCTAAGGGACACATCACAGTGGATCCTGGGAAAAGGCTCATGAACACACAGGTCTGGATGGCCCACTGCATGGGAGGAGCAGCACGCTTCCACAGGGTTCACATAAACCATTGTGCTGTATTCTCTCTTTCTCATCGATCTATTACTGCTTACAGTTGGTGTGCCCTGTTTTCCAACCTTAGCTTTTATAAATATTATGAGCACATATCACACCAGCATTGTTACAATGATCTTTTCTTGGAGACAGCAGCGGTGACTGCTTTGTATCCTTGGTGAAGCCTCAGCATTGTAATAAACAGGGTATAAATCTTTTCCAAGGTTCAACAGTTCCTTTAAGCCAAGAATGCTACATGTAAGCTATCAGGTTCCCGGCTTTACCCTCATCCTAACCTTCATAACCCACACTTCCTCCATGCTTTGATATATAGTCCCAGATTTGGGGATTTAAATATGGCCGATGATCTAATCATTTTCCCTAATAGAGGGCAGATTTTGTTGTAATCTGGAAGTAATATCTACAACAGCCTAACATAATAAAATATGTTTAAGCCAAGCCCCTTTCCACTGCACCACCATAGATCTCCGAGGATGGAGGCAGGAGTGGGTAGGTCTCCATTTGCTGTCATGGGAACAATGACTTTGCTGGGGGCACATGGGGGAAATCAATTGCTGTGCTGACTACAGGCCACTGGCTTTAACCTGTGGATATTGGACACCAAATCAGAGGCCAGGCTCATGAACTAATCTGCAAGCTGGACACAGGGGCTTGAGAAGGCTTCTCTGTCCCTGCTGTGGCTTGAACAGGTGACAGGCTTTTCATTCATTTCTCTCTGACCACAGTGGAAAGATCAAGGACTACCCATGTCCACCATTCTGGAGAGAGGTAAGAAAAGCCCTGTCCGGAGCCCACTTTCAACAGTGTCTGACTCCATCACTGTCAACGGGCACCATGTTTAGTTCTTGGCCCTCTAAACTGCCTACAAAATCAAGACTCAGACAGACTGCACCCTTCAGAGGTGGGCACATGTGGATAGTCACTTGGAATTCACAGTGGTACTGAAAACTAAATGGCTGAATCTCAAGTTCCAGTTCTTCATGTCACTCTACTGTCTATGCATACACCTGTGTTGAGAGCCACCTCCCAATGACCATGCTCAGCAGAGACTGATGGTGGACACAGAACTGATCTATCCTCAGATGTCCCCTGCCTGAGGTGGGAATTCTTTTGCCAAACACCAAAATTCTATATCACCAATGAACCACACTTGAACTGGTTAGGAAAAAAAACAAACAAACAAGAGACTGTATTCTGCAGATATGTAATTGGGCAGTAGCAGAAGTCCCTGGCTAGGTACCTCTTTTATTCAGGCTCCATAGCGTTTAAATTTGTGACTCAACTGAGATGACATCACAGCCATTTCCTGCAGATTATTCATCCAGGAACATTAGGCTTGAGGAAAGGTAGGAGGAAACCTCTGGCGTAGAAAAGGAACTCCACCCACTTTTAAGTGCTTCTTCTTTTCTTTTAGCTGTCCCAGGAATTTCCTCCATTTCCCCTAGTTGAAGTGTTTGTGCAGACTTTTTTTTTTTCTTTTAGTAGCTGGTATTTCAGGCATTAGTGGGCCTCTTGCCTTTTAAATTATAATCTTTAAAAAAACAAACTGGTGCCTGTGACTTTTCCATAGAATATGTCTAAAGTCCCCAGTGGTCTGCATGGACACCAGCTCCAGGAAATTTTCTCAACTGCTTCATCCTTTGATTTGAGGGTAAACAGAGGGACAACTTCCATCAGCAAATCTCTCTTCTCTCAACAATCATCTGCAGTCTTCAAAGACAGATGTGTACATGGGACTCAGGGAACACGATCTAATCCTTACCACAGTTGCTCTATTTTACACAATTCTGGTCCATCTCAGAATATTTCCTAACCCCAATGTTGCCAGAATTTTCCTTACCCTATTCTGGCCCTTTTGGGGCAACGTCCATCTCATGATCTCTTCCTTGCCCACCTGTCCTCTCACTTCTTTTTATCCCCATGTCCCCAACAGGCCACAGACATCTTGTACAAAATTAACAATAGTCTACATCTCCAATGATCTATCTTAGCTCTTCAGGGACCTCTATATGCTAAACAAATCTGTGTGCATCCATTGAAATCAATCAGAAGAAACTGCATGCATATGGGGTGTGTGTGTGTGTGTGTGTGTGTGTGTCCTAAATAGATAGCCTATAGGAGGTTTAGAAAATTGGAGATCAGAGAACTCCATCTCTTTGTATACTGTTAGACAGTAAATTCTGAGGTTCACTGTTAGGAGGAAGTGTTGATGATTAAGTTATGATCTTTGCTCAAAGTGACTCTAAGCTGGAGAAAGATGTATTTGGCTGAAGGGTAAAGAAGTTTGTGAAGTTTCTGGAACCTCCACCAAGTCTCAGAAAATTACCTCTTGGGGAATTAGGGATATATAGAATGAGAAGCATGTGGAATGTGTTTCCCTTTATATACAGGCAGGCCCAGAAATTAGGGGAAAGTGTTCAGCTAAAGCTATTTAGGGTTTGGCTTCACCCGCAACATCTGAAAAGTAGTTCAAGATGTGAGTTGAACCCAAAGTACAACCATGTTCACCTTCTCCTACTGAAAAGAGTGTGTGTAGCAGCTGGGGAAGTATGTGTTTCATATCAAGTTAATAGAAAAAGAAAAGGGTATGTTGGAGTTGAAAGGAGGAGGGAGTGTTCAAAAACACACAAAGAAAACATTTTAAACCATCAGTCCCTTGGCCAAACAAAGGAGCACAGCAGCCTGAAATCTCATGTCCAGTTTCACACATACACCTCCCAGAGCATGGAGTTCTCTTGGAAAACACCCCCCACCCCCATGTCCTCACCCCCTCTTCTAGCACGACTCTTCAGTCACCAGATGTTCCTTCAACAATATAGCTATTGCACCTTGGTTTTCTAATAGAAGGATCTTGGGGTAGCCAGTGATAGGTTTGAAGTGTATGTGATGGGTTTCTATCCCTACATGGTTAAACTCCTGCATGCTGAGACTCTCTCATAAAAAAGCCAAGTCTGCCCTGCAAGAGTGGAAGATGCAAGACCACACGGCCACAGCAAGAGATTGAACTGAGAGTCTTTGTGCCTATTGTTGTCCCTGCTGGGATTCCATAAAGGTAGGGCTGTCCCTTCACGGATCAGCCACAAAATGACTCACTCTCTTCAGAACCTATGGCTGTGTCTTTCTCACCCCTTGTCCTCTAGCCACCATGTCTGGAGTAGACTGTGACTTCCCTTTGGGCTAGAAATAACCCAAGAGACAACGGAAAGCTTTGCTTGTAGCCTGCCAATTTTTGTAAAGTCTGAAACTCTCAGCTAAGGGGAAAACCCTGTTTCTTCTTCTGCTTTTATAAAACTAAAAATGTGTCTAAAACAACCAGTAAGACTTAGAGACAGAAGACTCAGGACCACGTGTCCATGTCTCATACAATGCCCTTGTACTCGGCCATAAGAAGTAAGCTTGGTTTCTAAAAGACTTTTTGTTTCAGCTTCTACCAGTGAAATTCAGGACAGTTTCTGCTGCGCAGCGATGTCGTGGAGTGATACCGATGTGACTAGAGGAGACACAATTCACAGAAGCACTTTGGAAGACAAGACATTCTAAAACTTGAGTCTTCAGCTGGCTCCTCTGAGCTCCGTGTGGTCTATTTGACACCTTATCCTCATCTTTAACCAACCAGTTGCCACCTGTTTCAGCTTTCCCCATCTGCAAGCGACTCTACCACCTAGACATTTAAGCCGTTCATCTGTAGGCTCCCTCTCTCTCAGGCCAGTCAATCACTCACGTCTGGTTATCTCCTTTAGTTAATCATCACATCCTGTTGATTCAACTCCACTTGTTCTGGAGTCTGGTCACCTCTCTTACGTCTACCACAGCACTCACCTGAACCACCTCAGGAGCTAACCCTCAGGCTCTCTGCTTCCTCTCTTGCCCAGGACCTTTAATTTCCCACCTACCCGTACCCTTGTGTACATACCTCTCCTCACCACCCACAAAGGTAGTTCCCTTCACTGCAGCCAGAACTGTATTAAACCTAACCATGTTGCTCCTCTTCCCAGTGTACCACAGGAGGGCCCCTACAAGCTTCCCAGAGACCTGAAGACGTGTTTAAAAAGCAACTCATAGGATTTAGAGGAGGCCCCATGTTATTGAAACTTCATCTGTGTGGCTTCCTGGGATAGGTGTGGTCTTTCACCGTGAGACACACGCAGCTAACACATCCCAATGCCCTTCCCTCTCCACAGTAGTTTTGAAGGAGTACTGAGACTTGGGTTATCCTCAGCTGGGAGTGCTCAGTGGACACACTAACAAACAGGAGCCCCATTAAGAAGATGTGTGTGTGCTGCGATGCTCATTTGTGTAATATTTGTGTCTGCCATCTGCTAAGCAGCTGTAGCTTCAAAAAGAGAAAAGGAGGCAATTCGGTATAATGCAATAAGCGACAAGCTGAGCTCTTCTCCATTTGCATTTTTTAATTGATACTGTCTTTTTAATAGCCAAAAAAATTCTCTCTCTAAATTTTGAGTATTTTCTTAATGACTTAAAAAGTCTGTGTCTTGGAAAGCTTCAAACTACTTTACTAAGCACTGGAAAGCTTCTGAAAAAACAAATGTGTTTGAAATTTAGAATACAAGTTACTCTGTAACATCCATATGCAAATTCTTGGCTCAGTGGATTATCTATGGCAAATCTTTAATTCAAAACTGATTTCCTTTACCACCCACTATTAGTGGTCTGTACGCAGGAAAGACAAACTAATTTTAAATATTTTTCTAAAGAAGATATATTTAGGAAAGATCAATCTAACGCACCAGATATATGCTTCGAAGTTTTACAAAGCTAAATATAAAAAGTGCTTTCTGAATTATCTGCTTTTTAAAAATGTTTTGGGCCTAAAACCTTTAGAATACAAACCAAAAGTAATGTAATTTTGAGACTCTCATACATTTTAAAACAAGGAAGGCTTCTAAGTATTCATCCCCCCCCCCATCATCTACTACATTTTCATTCTGATCAAGAGACCCGAGTGATCAAGAGTTAACTTTCTCAGATTCTCAGTGGTACCTTTGCTCGGGTGTTATGAACCTCATAGGTATAACCCAGTGCCAGGGAGAACAGCTGGGCCCCGAAATGAAGAGAAAGTTAGTGATTTGTGAAGCCCCACCGTGTGAGCTCTGGAGAACGAGGCGGGAACTTGGAGCTCTAAGACTGTCTCTTCTTGAGTGCCATGCCCTTGACAATGCTTGACATCATCTGATGTCTTCAATGTTTAACTGTAAGACAGGAATACAAAACCAGCCAACTTCTTAAATATGGTTTCTATGCTCTAAAAATGTTCCTTATTTTGAGTACATGATAACTTATAGTGGGAAAGAACTTCTATGGGTAACTCCATTTACAGCAGAAGCTCGAGTGGAGAAGATAGAGTCGGGGTTGGAGAGTAAGGATTGAATAGAGATTTCCTTTCAAAACCACACTAAAGATCATTAAAAGGGGGTTTACTTTGTCATGTATTTAGATGGAAATTATAATTGCAGCTATAAATTTCTTTTAATAACCAGGAATGAAAGAAGTAGATTTCTTCTCATAATTCTCCTGTCAAGTATGATACCACATTTTGTTATCCTGTTCTTCCATAAAAATGACAGAATATTTTAGGACTTCATTTTTTTCTCAGGGGCCCCTTTAAGCACTTGATTTTCAAACTTTTCTGATAAACTTCCATTTCATCATTTTTCTCTATTAGTTATTGTTTATTTTCCTGTTTCTCCCACTCCATCTGCTAAGAGCTTTGCATGTGATTCCAACAACCCTCAACATCTCCTCCATCAACGTCACAAAGTCCCACGTCTGTTACAAGATTTGCTACTTTACTTTAGTGGGGGGATTTATCCTGTTTTGTTAAAGTAACTGCCAAGTCTACTGTTCACTGGAGAGAGATTTTCAGTTATGTGTGTGAAGGGGGTATAGTCTTATAAATACATGACATTAGTAAATGCATCTCATGGTGACTTTGTTACTCTGCCACTTGTAAAAGAACCTACCCTCCCTCCCTCTTCTCTCTCTCTCTCTCTCTCTCTCTCTCTCTCTCTCCCTTCCTTTCTTTAGCTATACAAACCCATCTTATACTAATCTAAGATAATCTCTGGTGTCTGATCCCATAAGATTGGCATCAATGGAATTCTTGCCATTATTATATTATATAATTATTATTATAATTATTGTGGATAGGGACTCAAGGAAGGAAGGAAAGCTGGGAGAAGGGTATGAGGTCCAGTGGCCAGTGCTGTAACTGAATCCCAGACCCTTGGACCTGGGAAGTTCTGCAGAGTGGCCTGCCTGAGGAACAGCTGGGGAACTACTCCTCCACCAACTCTGCTCAAAATGGTCAATGTTGCCTGAGTCCTCATACTTAAAGATGCATTTGTGAGTGGGCCTCCACCAGCAGCACAACTTGGCTACTGGAGGGACCTTGGGGCAAGAAGTAGGTAGGATGTGTGACCTTATCCAATCTAGCCAGCATGAAGCTAATTCTAATGGCAGGAACTAGGACAAAGATACATTGCCACAGGTAAAACATTCTTCACAAAGCGAACAATCACTTAGGGAAAACTAAAAAGGGACCTAGGAGCTGTGTCAATTATAAATGCTACTGGTGTTGACAAGAAAAAGAGATGCTTTGTAGTACTTACATATGGCAGTACGTGGGGCGCAGTCAAGGGGCCCCTACTCCTTCATACTCTCCCTACTTTTCTCAAATGCCATTTGTAGCATGTTTACTATCTCTGCCTGGTCAGAAGGATGGATGTGTTCTTCCAAGATTATTGTTTTAGTTCTTACCAGCTGCTGTGGAGAGCCAAGGAAGCAGTGAGTAAATGTATAAGAATAGGGTGATGTCTTTAGTGAACATGTTTTGTTGACATGAGCATGACCATGTCAAGGATCCACGCCTCAGACCCACTGGGAAACTATTAAAGCCTTCCTCCCGTGGGTCAGGCCTGTGGGCCAGGCCCAGAATTAACAAAGCCTTTCTCTGGTCCAAGTGCAAGTTTTGACAGTGTTTAAGAACAAAAAACTAGTTACTGCAGCTTTCTCCTAGAGGTTTATAGCCTGAGACAGCTCACCTTCAGACTGTCTACTGAGACTATTTGTCTTAGGGTTTTACTGCTGTGAACAGACACCATGACCAAGGCAACTCTTATAAGAACAACATTTAATTGGAGCTGGCTTACAGGTTCAGAGGTTCAGTCCATTGTCATCAAGGCAGGAATATGGCAACATCCAGGCAGGCATGGTGCAGGAGGAGCTGAGAGCTCTACATTTTCATCTGAAGGCTGCTAGTAGAATGCTGACTTCCAGGTAGCTAGGATGAGGGTCTTTTAGCCCACACCCACAGTGACACACCTACTCCAACAAGGCCACATGTACTCCAACAGGGCCACACCTTCTAATAGTGCCACTCCCTTGGCCAAACATATACAAACCATCACATTATCTAACCCTTCTCCCTGTAGTGTACATAATAACACACTGAACTTTATGGTTTCTAAGTAGTAACCATCAGAGTACACGCAGAGCACCTGAACCTGGATTTTCTGTATGTAGGTCTATGTATATGTCATCTCCTTGTAACTCTTGGTCAGGTCAAGATGCCAAGCCATGAAGAACATGGCAAGCTGATGGAGAAATGGCTCAGTCATTAAGAACATTTGCTGTTCTTCCAGAATACTTGAGTTAGGTTTCAAGCATCAATGTTGGGGACTCACAAGTGCTAATAACTCCAGATCCAAGAGATCTATTTCTCTTTTATGGATTCTATGGAACCCACATGTACAGAGCACACACACACACACACACACATTTTATTTTAATCTAGGAATAAATGAAGGAGAGAGAGAGAAAATGGAGTCCTGCCAGCTCTGAAGGATAGGAAGCACAGGCTCATAAAAGGTACTATGGTCAATTTTGGTGGGGGCTTGCCTCTTTCACAAAGGAGTGCCCTCGCCATAACCGGGCAAGCTTTCCTAATAATCTTGTCACCTCCCAAAGACCCCAAAGACCTCTACCCCAATGCTACTACTATCTTAGAAGTCCATATTTCCTCATATGACTTTTGAAGAAATGCAGACACTCAGAAAATGGTGCTTATCTTAAAAGCACCCTCAACTGGCTCTCACAGGCCCCATAAACTGGCTGTCCATCTTTAATTCTTATTCCAGATACAGCAGGGGATGAGTCGGGGAAGGAAGGCACTGTGTAAGTAGAAATTCTTCCATTTTGTCATAACTGCCAACTAAATATTCACTCCTCTAACTTATTCTATTAGTTTTTTTTCTATTGGTTGGTCAATTGGCTTGTTTGAACCCCACTATAACTCTAAAAACAACCTAAGTTGCAATATCTGCTCCTTGTAGTTAAATCTCTGCTGCCTTTGTTCATGCGTGTCTCCACGCAGTCGAAGCCTTACCTAGGGCTACTTCTTGGAGAGGTGGGAGCTCTGGCTAAAGGCAGTTAGTGAGGAATATTAGACACACACATTCGCACACACATTCGCACACATGCACACTCATTCATATAATATATATATATATATATATATATATATATATGAATATATATGATACAAATATTATTTGGGTGATTTTTATAGGCCAAGCACTGATTGAATCAATAACAGTCACCTGTCATTTCTTCTTCAAGAAGCTCACAGTCCACCTTGGGGAAGCCTGACGTATCAGTGAGCAGACTGTTACATAAGAGAGTGAGGCAGTTTCAGGGAGCTGGGAGACTAGTTCGCCAGGATTCGTAGAAAGAAGGGTGGGCAGTCAGGAACTGAGCTGAGCTTGCAGGAGGTAGCAAGTAGCTCCTGGAACAAAGGAGTATACAAAGCTCCGGGGCAGCTTAGGGACACTGGAGACAGACCTTGTAAGATATGTTAGGAAGACACTATTTTCCCTTGAACGAATTACGCAAAAACGTCCACCTGCCTCCTTGTTATCATCCAGGCTGAGCTATCCCCATCTTGGTCACTGTTGCAGCTGCCAAGTATGCTCCTCGTGCCTACCTACCCCACTACAGTCACCTCCCTGCACAGTCCTGAGTGAGGGGTCAACTGCAGTCAGGCTATGTCACTCCTCTATTCAAAACCCTGCTACATTTCTCCACAACATAAAAATCAAAGTGTCTCAATGGATAAGAACTCCCATGGTGTGCTCACCAAGGCCATGGGTGAACAGCTCCCTGTTGCCACTCAGCTGCCACCATCCCACCTTCTTTACTGATCTTCTGGTGCTCCAGTCCTTCACCTGGATGCTCTTCTGTATTCCATAAAGCTTTTCACTCTTGCCTCATACAATTCTCTGATCAAATGCCCCTCTCAGTGAGGCCTTCCCCTCCCTGTTTAGCTCCAGCTCCTTTACCTTGTGTCCTGGCTAGTTTATGTCAACTTGATTTGAGCTAGAGTCACTGGAAAGGAGGGACCCTTGATTGAGAAAATGCCTCCATAAAACCAGGCTGTAGCCAAGCCTACAGGACATTTTTAATTAGTGATTGGTTGGAGCAGACTCAGCCCATTGTAGCTGGTACCATCCCTGGGCTGGTGGTCCTGGGTTCTATAAGAAAGTAGGCTGAGCAAGTCATGGGGAACAAGCCAGTAAGCAGCACCCCTCCACAGCCTCTGCATCAGCTCCTGCCTCTAGGTTCCTGAACTATTTAGTTTCAGTCCTGACTTCCTTTGATGATAAACAGTGATATAGAAGTGTAAGCCAAATAAACCCTTTCCTCCCCATGTTACTTTGGTCATAATGTTTCATCACAGCAATCATAAGCAACCATACCTAAGACACTCTGCTTGCATTTATCTGACATATTTTTGCTCTGATTTTAGACGCATAGGAATACATATATGTGTATATAATTTTGTTTTATTTGTTATATGTGTACATGCACAAATGTGTTCAGGTGTTGGTAGAAGTGAGAAGAGGGCAGCCTGATGTGGGTGCTGAAAACTGAACTATGGTCCAACGGAAGAGTGCGAAGCATTCTTAACTGCTAAGCCCTCTTTCTAGCATATATATATATATATATATATATATATATATGTGTGTGTGTGTGTGTGTGTGTGTGTGTGTATGTGTATGTGTATTTTCTGAAAATATACATATATTTATATTTGTTATTAATTTATTATATATTATATATATTTATTATATTATATATGGTATAGTTTAAATTACATATAATTTAATAAATACACAATAAATTATAAACATAATTATATAGTATGCATAAATATATACACATTTGAAGTAATAATGTTAAAGTATAAATGTTGCTTTTCATCTCCCTCCCTCTAATAGAATGTTGGTTCTATGAGGCAGGAACTCTTATTCTCCACTGTATTCTCATTGTCCAAGTCCAAGTTGTACTTGAGTAAGGATTTGGTAAATGAGTGTATTAGTCACCATTGTTTTCCAGTGACAAGACAGCTAAAAATGTCAACCTATAATAAGGAAGAAAGGTTTGCCTTTGTCAATTTCAGACATTTCAGTTCTATATTCAAGGAGTAGAAAAGAGGGGAGGGCAGTAGAGGAGAGGGGAGAGGAGAGGAGCTATGGTCTAACTATCCCGTTAGAGAACACACTCCCACTTATCTAACTTGCACTTAGATAAGGCTCTAGCACTTGCACTCAGTATCACCAGCTGGAGACCAGGCTTTCAATGAGCCTTCGGGAAGCATTTAAGATCCAAACTGTAACAATGATGACTGAAAGACTTGCACCATTTTGAACGGGAAGGAAACAGGATCAAACATATGTTGGGTAGCGGCATTGTTCAGTTCAGCTTAGAGGAGAATAAGGAATAGAGGAAGGGCAGTCTGGACATGAATGAGTTAATTAAACAAAGGATGAGGGCTCCTAACTGACTGGGAGAAGGGTCAGAAGTGAGAGACAAAGGGGTGAAGTGTGTAGGAACTGAATCCTAGAAGTCTTGAAACTGATAGAACAGGAGGGTGGGTGATGGGGGAAGGGAGGGCCCTTGGTTTGTGAAAGGGAGAGGTGCTGAGATCAGGAAAAAGAAGTCAAAGGGGAGACTGAAGAAACCTACCATCTAATAACTACCTTGTCCAACATTGCTGGAAATGGGAGAGGGGTAATGAAACAAGAGGAGACGACCTCAGAGGTTGTCGAGCTAAAGCTCACATGCCATGGAAAGTGATGGGGGGTTGTAAGAAGCATCCATCTTGGAAGAGTTAGAGGCTAGGGAGTCCCAGTGCACTGTCCTGTATGACCACACCATGCAGGGATTCCAGACTGGCAATAACCTCTCGCCTCACAAAAGTGACTCAACCCCTTTGTCCCAGTTTTCCTATTAGAACAAGTAACGGGCAGGCTCCATCATGCCAAGTAGAACGTCTCTTAAATAAGATTACCGTGCCTGAAGGTGGCCCAGAGCCAGAAAGTGCAGAATACGGACTTTGTGGGGCCCAGAGATCTTACAGTTTGAAGGGCACCCTAAGACTAGAATGTTAACTAAAAGTGTGCTTAAGAGAGAAAGGAAGCCACCACAAATTACACGGTTTTAAGCTGTCAGATGCCACATGTATCATAAAACACACACAAAAACCAATGTTTCTATTAATGAGTTGCCTGGCATCCATCCATAATGTTTTGCCTGGAATATTTGACTGCATGGTCTTGATCATGCCTTCATATGACAATGGTTTTTTAATATGATTTTTATAGAAAGAACAAAAAGATCATTCAGTCTTTTCTTTAGATAGTCAAACAAAATTTGTTTTTTTATTATTAATAGCTGGAATGTGCTGAACACTAAAAAGACATCTCTATGAATATGGACCTGCATCCTAAAACCATTCCAATTCTCACATCTCTGTCAAAAGGAATGTTTCAATATAGTGGTGCATTTTTGTTGTTGTTGTTGTTGTTCTTGAGTTGATTTCCGGCAGGAATAAACTCTCCTTCTGTTAGTCATTCACCACAGTAGCCCTTCCTATGTGTCTCCAGTCTAATGCCCCTTCGCCGCTCCCCTGCTCAGAATAGCCAGCCCTGTAGAACACATTGACTCTCTGCTTTCACTTCTGGGCTCTGAATCTTCATGTCTCAATGCTGAGAGATCAATGCACTGAACAGCAGACGTATTCCAGGAAGCTATGTCTACTAGGGCATGGTTAACAAGAATCTAACTACACATGGAGGGTGCACCCTGGAGACCATGAAAATATATCTCAGAAAACCACGATGAAATGCTGTTTCAACCTGTGTTGCTTTAACTAGATCCCCAAAATACAAGTGGCCATGCCAAACTCCCACTATCCAATATCAGGAATATAAACAAGAGAAGAAGTTGAGGAGAACATAAACCTTGACCTTGACCAATCTCCAATGTTTCCAACCTTACCTAATATGCTGCCCTGTGAATACATTACTTCAGTCTTGCATGGGATCTTGGAAGGGAACCCTTGCAAACAAAGGACACAAAAATAAACATGTCAGCACCAAGGCAAAGATGCATCTCATTCAGACCCTACTAGACACTCAGCCAATCACTGACCCTCTCTTTTCCACTCACAAGCCATCTAAGAAGGTGTCTGCTGTCTGCCCACACCCAGGACCCAGCTGCCCTCAAGCCATACACAGGCAATGCTTGACTGGGACTGCTTTCCTCCATCACTCAACTGACTTAGGCACACCTTGCATAGGTTTGTGTTTGAAGTAGATATGATATTTTAAATAGAAAAAAACCAGATGTGCTCTTTGCAACAGTCTCTCTGTCTCTCTGTAAAGATCCCTTTCAAATATAAACTGAAAAAAAACTAAATAAAATAATGAAGACTGACATTAGAAACCTAGATGTGTTACGTAGGAGTGAGCCTTGCCTCCAAAATACCCTGAGCTATCATTTCACCTTTACTGGTGTTTAAGGAAGGGAGATCTGTGCGTCTTGGCCATAATACATCTTGGATTTTTTTAATAAAAGATGTTTGGGTTAGATTATGAAATGGGATGTAGAGAAAAGAAAGAAAACAAAAACCCTTCCAAAAACATGTGTGCTTACTTTAATTTTAAACCATTAATTTCTGAAACCCATTTCCATAACCTTGCTGAAGTGCAGAAGAGAAGGCAGTGGTTTTTTTTTCCAGGAGCTAATACTCTTTGTTCTAAGAGAGATTGTAATAAATGCACACAATTTATAAGTGATACTTTGAAGACTATCTCACAGAATTTAAAGCAATCCAGGATTTAATAGCAATCAACAGAATCAAGGCGGAGTGAGACTATTACGGCTGAACACACTGGAAAAGTGGGGTTGGAATTGATGCTGCTTATTATTCATTTTGACAAGTGCAAACTCACATTGAAGATAGCAGGAGTGGAGACGGGGGCTGCAAGGAAGGGTAATACAAATGCATTATTAACACAAAAACAAATCTGACTTTAAGCCCGACTCATCTCTTGGTTAGTCAGAATAATAATAAGGCCTTGAATTCTCATTGTACTTTAGATCAAAAGAAGGCAGAGGGTGCCCACGTTGTCAAGGGTGTATGATGGTCAGTCCACACTATTTTCCACAGGAAACCAGAAACTGAAGTAAACGTGGGCAGGATGGGAGCAGGTGCAGACAGGTAATGTCAAAAGTGCACTCAGACCCTGGGGACTAAGGACACAAAGCTGTACTGCCCTCTATGACAACCTCACTCTTTCCTCCCCCAAAGTCTAGGAGGACATCTGAGCAGAAATGTCTTGGTCCCCATTCTGACATGGTACTGAGGACAGCACCAGCAGAGGATCCCAGAAAGCCTCTGAGCGTCTTCTCTGTACTAATGGGGAAAATCCTAACAAGACATTTCAAAAGAAAAATGCCTGCCATGCCAGTCCAAGAGACATTTCCCTACAAAGATCAGGCACACAGACGTACCCTAAGCACTCCAGGTGGACCTGGAGGAAGCCATGTCTCAAGCATGTATTAAGCCCATCTGTAGTGTACAGATACAAGCAGTGTGTGTGTGTGTGTGTGTGTGTCTGTGTGTGTGTGTGTGAATATTTGTCTCTTGCATGTCTTATATAAGTCCTGTTACCATCCCCATTTTCCTGAGGAAACTAAGCCACAAAGATGCTGAGGGACATGAGAGGGGACCTAGGTAATATTAGCATCATGGGAGAAAAGGAAGGAATTTAGTAAAGCAGACAAAACCCTGTTCTTTGGCAAATGTGTGCACTTCACATGCTCATTCACTGCATCCACACTGCTCCAGGACTCAAAATTCGGTCAAATTTTATAGGCTCCTATTTCTACGGAACACCTGCCCAGCTCTACACCGTTCCACTGGCTCTTTTCTAAGAAACCCATCGATACAATGGATAGCCTAATATCAAGAACAAAGCAAAGACAAAGAGTGTACACTCAATGCACTGACTGGAGAAAAGGCTCCTGTCAGGGAAACTGGCTTTATTGGTTTTACAAAGGGATATTGGCAGCCTGATAAAGGAGTTAAAGGTATATGGGTAACAGGGTGGCTATCCCAGGGAGCTGCTACTCTTATACCTCTGCTCCTCCTGTATGCAAGTGTACAAACCCAGATTTATATAAAGATTGAGGAATGTTTAAAGATGTGGCGTATTCTTGACTTATAGGAGCACAAAACAAAGCAGATCGACCATTTTCCTTAAGAGCCATGGCACTGTGTCTCTAAAAGACCAGTCCTTCTACTCCAGAGTCTTGATTTCTCTGTCACCCACATGTACAGTTCTCATTAATGTCCAAAGAGAATTATTCATACTGGGGATAATAAAACTGAAGGGATACCCTGCTCTTCAGGTTTTTAAGTCAATGTGAGTAACACAGATCCTTTGATTCAAACACACAAGAGTGATACTGTCACTTGGTAACCCAAAATCAGCTGTTCATGAATGTTATGTTGAACTCAGGAGGCCTGGAAGTCATAAGTAGAGTCACTCTTTACAGAAATGTTGAAACATGTAAGGAAAGGGAGTGTGTTTGAATCAACATGTAGCTTTTTATCAGCCATTGAAATCTAATTTTCAGATCCACTAAGAGTACACTGTTCTTTAAGAATTAAAAAGGAAAGGTGGTTATCAATAATGCAGTCAGCTTGTGTATGTCAAGGGATCAAGTCAAGCCACTTTTTAAAAATCAATGAGATAGTTAATATGAATTTGTGTTCTAATGGACAGGCACAAACTGGAGAGTGAGGGCATAACCTTTAGTACTTGAGTCAAGATGTTGAAGTTGGGTCCACAATTTTCTCTCCAGATACCTTTTAGCATCAAGGTAAGAGTAGAGGCAGTTCTAGCATTGGACTGGATTCTTGCCAGCTTTGGAGAACCTATTGTTTAAAATGAAGGGACGTCCTGAACTGGCCTTAATGTCTATCCTGGAAAAAAGAATCAGCAGACCCTACAAAGCAGGCTACCCCATCTCTAACCCCTATTTTGCCAGTTCATCTTTGGCTAAGTTTTAAAGCAGAGTCTGGAGATATACCAGTCTAAATCTAAGGCTATGGCCTTCTAATTTCACACTTTCAGTATTAAGACAAAATGGTGACTAGGAAACTTGTTACTTACATGGGTTCCAATGTTCTAGGTCATAATAGGTGCTCCACAGTAAAGAATGTGTCGCAAAATACCAACAGCCTGGGATGGACAATAATGACTGGAGAAGCAGGGGATAGCCTGACTCCCAGCTCTCTGCACTCACTAACCCGATGGACAATCCTGGGCAATGCAGTTCACCCTCTGAGCCTCCTTCTAACACTTCCACTGCCTCTGTCACAGGCCTGTTGTGAGTTGGCGTGTAAAACGCTATTGCAAACTGTGAAGCATTTGAGAAAGGATCGATAAATCCATACAATTATCAGCTGACTATATTTTGTCTTAATTTCTTCCCTATCCCTTCCTCATAATTTACTATCTACTGGCACCCTGACTCTGTCTCCTGATGTTCTGACCTGATATCCAGACTCCATAACTGTCCCCACAGCTCCTGCTGTGGGGATAACATCACATTTTTTTTTCAAATGTACTGTGATAGCTTCAACAGCCTCTCTTCCACTGCAGGCCCAAACACTGACTTCTGTGAGGGCCTCCTATTGTAAGGAATGAGTAACCACGAGCTTGTGAAGCTACAGAGAAATTAAAATGCTGAGTTGAAGAAAGAACCCAATTGGTAGAGTGTTTGTCTAGCATGCATGAAGACTTGTGTTCTGTTCCTTAAACTTCATAAACCTGGCATGTTGATTCTTGTCTGTAGTCCCATTAGTAAGGAGGAAAAACCAGAAGAACCAAACATTCAATGTCATTCTCAACTACATGAGTTCAAGGCCAGCTTAGTCTACAGAGACTGTCCAAAAGAGGAGGGGAGCCAGGAGATCTTTAAAGACCGACAGCTCAGTTGTTAGGAGCACTGGCTGCTTTTTCTGAGGATCAGGGTTTAATTCCCAGCACTTATAGCTAGACTATCTAGGCCTAGTCCCAGGGTGTGTGACTCCCCCTTCTGGTCTCTGTAAGCACTGCACACATGTGATGCACAGACAGCACCCAGGGAAAACACCTTCACATTAAATAAACATAAATATTTTTTTAAAGCTAAAGGGAGGGGAGAGGAGAGAAAAGAAAAGAGAGAAATAAAATCCTACAAAGATGCTGTGTGTTATTACTGTTGCTGGCTAAGCTCTCATGACCCCTGTAACTGCAACTTTTAATCTTTAAACAGCCACAGCTTGGCTTCAAATCACTGCTTCAAATATTCCTCCATCTGAAAGCCATTTTTTCTCCTAGTCGATGTTGAATTATGAGTTCTTAAAAAAAAATCAGGACAAATGATAATAAATCAAGTCATATATTGATAATATTATGATTATATTACTATTTTATATTATTATTATTATTCTGACCATTCTCCTCTGTGTTTTTCGCTTTGTATTGTTTTAGATTTGTACAATCCACAACAGCTCCTTTCTTTTCCTCCCGTAGAATCACATGGGAGAGTGGGAAATGGGTGTGGATTTCGGGACTCAGCTGATCAGGGTGCAAATCTCAGCTTCACCTGTCCACGGCTGCTTGATTCAAGTCTCCAAGCTCGATTTTCCTCATCTACAGAAGAAGAAGAAAATCAGGGAAGTCTGTGAAAGTACAGAGTCAAGCACCCAGCTCCTTGTGTGTTGACTGTCCTGACTGCAACTATGCTCACAACCTGTAATCCTTCAGGCCACGGGAGGAGAGCCATAAGCACTTCCATCTTCCAGCTTCCGGTTAGAAAGCAAGACCTAACCTTCCAGTCGGCTGAATTCATTGAGGTAAATCATTTCCTAGTGCTGTTGTGGCGTAGTCTAGGAATGCTCCCTCTGACTGATCAAGAGTGATTTGATTCACCTGGTTGCCACTGGCTCTTTTTGGTTTGTTGTTTATTTGGTTTGGGTAGGATTGAGTGCATTGCCACTCGCTGGATCACTACTGTTTGTGACCTGCCTACAGAAGCCAGGTACTAGTTTTTCAGGGCCTAGAGTTCATACTATTTGGGAGACCCTCTTGTGAAAATGAATAAAAAACACAAATACAAAGTTAGGTATTGAGTGTATGTTTGTTAGGATTCAAGTTAAACAGGGCTTGTTGCTTAAAGCGAATTTGTTCTGCAGGGGTCACTGGTTTGCCAGGCACCGTGTAAGGTTCTGGGGACATGACCATGCATGCTACAGTGTCACACATGGATCCTGTGGTCTGGTAACTTTCAGATACAGTGGGTCTTTTTATACATCTCCCATGGCTTATCTGAGGAGGAAGATCCTTTAACACCATAGCTTCTCAATCTCTTCCCCACTCCCCACTAGGAATAACCCAGAATCTCTATGTCCAGTGGCAAGCTACACCCTCACATCATTTCCCACAGGAACAGAGGATTCTCTCTCATACGGGTATCCATGACAACAAGATTCAAGTTGAAACCAGACATGTAAAAGGAAGAGACGGGTTCCAAAAACTGTACAATATGCTTTAGGTAGGAAGAGAGTTTGCTGGCAGCACAAGTGTCCTGTTTGTTATTTATTTCTATCTTGCTACATTCCTCCTCAGACTGCTGTCCAAATGAGAAATAAGGGAAAGCAAAATAAACTTTATTCCCCCTGGAGAGGTTTGTTCTCAAGCCAGTGTCTGAATGATCACCACAGCTGTCTTCATTACTGTCCACACTGCAACCAAGCAGCCTTCAGTAACCTGCACACGCCTTGTTTTACTGGGATGGTTGTGTTGTTTTGTTTCTTGTTTTTGTTTGTTTAGCTTTATCTAAAATTTCACCGTGGTCCAGGAGTTACATTTTTTAATTGAAATGGTTGATTAAAAAATATTAGCACAGGACTCCTACACTCCTTTTTAATTTCATTATGTTTCATTAAATTTCATTAAACACTCTCCATATACATGGAGAAGTCGGGGGGGGGGCGGCGGCACTGGAGCTCAGGCTAGCCTAGAACTCACTACGAATGTAACCCAGGTTGGCCTCAAACTCACAACAGACCTCTTACCTCCTGCCCCCAAGCGTGGGGTCTACAAGTGTGAACCACCATGGCCGTCTCCTGTACATCTTTGATTTTAACCTTTATTCTCATTTTCTCCCTGAGAGATATGATACTTTGCATCGATGCAATGGAATGGGGCCTTACTAAATTATTCTCTTTCTGCTCTGCATACAAGAGCGTGCGTGCGCAGCAACTGAATCTTTTATCTTAAACTGACAAGGCTTAGTCATGAGATGCGCCTCGAAATATTCATCACTGTCTAATGCGTGCAGGGTATTGCTTAACATTCCAGGCACCATAATCTGGCCTTTTCTTGAATTTTTGTCTTGATTAAATGGCTCTGGTATCCAAGAAATAGAAACCGCAATCCCTGAAAAGCCGCATGTATAAGACAGACATTGATTCCATTTTAGAATTACCAGTAGACCACAGCACCGCTGTGAAATCATCCAATTTGGGTTAGAAGGCTTTAAAGAATGAAGGCTGGGGAATTTATTGCCCGATCAACATATTGCATCTTTGCAAGAGCAGAGAAGAAACCATGTAGCAACTGCGGCTGGAAACATCAATGCAAATGTTATTACGTCCCACTTCTCTCTCAGACTGGCTGCTGACAGCCGGCTGTCTGTGGCAAAGCAAACCTATTTCCTATTGGCTAGGCGGTGTCATGTGACCCACTGCCTGCACCAACCTAAATTATCAAGTGAACTGTTGTGTGAAATCATTCCTACACCCTTTGGTGACTTTGCAGTGTGACAGGCACTCCAGGAATATATTGGATGCCTTCAGACCACATTTGCACCTTCCGCAATTCACTTGGGAGCCTGAGGTCTCCGAGCTCCTTGAGGAATTCGTGTTTTTGTTGACTCGAATTTGCAGAGGTTTGTGGGCTCAGCTACCTCGCAGAAACATCACCCCCTCTTTCATTTGCTCAGTGTCCCTCCGCCTTTGTGCCACGTTCGTGACTTCAGCTCGCGTTAGGCAGGCTTTTCAATTGTGATTTCCCCAAGTCTGATAACGCGTTCCATGCCTCGTGCTGGGATGATTCATGTGGTAAAGATGTCACAAAAATCAGACTGGAAAGATATC
>NW_021604594.1:9512790-9542379 GCF_004785775.1 Grammomys surdaster
TGGTTAAATAATATATAGATGCAAAAGAACACAACCCAGATGTTGGTAGAAAAATATGAACTATTCTTCCCTAATTATTGAAGTTGTTGAGGTTCTGTTTGTAACTCCAAAGGACTTTAAAGACTGGCTCACCAATCTTTAAAAGAGCAATAAATGTTTCACATATGTATGAGAGTGTATGTGTATGTCATATGCACACATGTGTATGTGCACTTATGTGCAGCCATAGGAAAAGTGTCCTGTTCTATTACTCTGCCTTATTTCCTTGAGACGGGGTTCCTCATCGAACTTGAAACAAGAATGGCAGCTGACGAGTCCCAGCCATTGTCCAGCCTCTCCCCCACCCCTGACAGGTGCTAGGAGTATGTGGCTATGCTCAGCTTTTCATGTCGATATTGGAATCCCACCTCACTTCCTCAAGCTTGCACGACACGAATTCCTACTCACCGAGCCATCTCTCCAGCCTCCAATAACATTTACTACACGCAAATGTAGCATGTTTATTACATGTATTTATTGTGTGTGTACTGTGCACATGCATGCAGCAGCATCTGCAGGCAAGAGGACAAGTTTCAGCAATCGGTTTCTCTTCAAGCATGCAGGTCTTGGGGCCTGGACTCTAACAGTCAGGCTAGGGCCTTTACTCACTAAGCCGTCTCACCAGCCAAAGGAGAACATATTTTTTTGGTTTTCTTGGAGAAGCAAAAAAGAACCAAAATCTGATAACCTTCCCTTTAAAAAGCAAGGAAAATGTAACACACATGTACGCAATGTACATGGAGAGCTCTTTGGGGCTTGACAGGAGAGGAAAGGAAAAATATCCATACCAAAAAAAAAAAAAAAAGGTAAGAAACGCAGATAACTCAGAAAGCCAATGGCTGAGGGGCAAATACAAAGGTGCTTGGCTGTACCAGTAATCAATGAAAAGCGCATAAATGCTATAATTAGGTATTTTGCAGCAATTAAACAAGGAGAAAGACCAATGTATCAAGAGTGAAAAACTCATGGAGTATAAATTGATGCATGTTTGGAGGGCATTTGGAGACACCTAAAGTAATTTGTACACCTATAACAACATAGTATAGTAATTGCTTAAATGTATTGACACTTGGTATACATTCAGACTAACCCTTTTACAGTTCGGTTTGGTGTGTTAAACTTTGGCTGATCACTGCCTCCCTCTGAGCAGCACTGTGCATACCATTATTCCAGAGGCACAGGCCACAGACACTTCCAATGCCCCTCAAAGCTGGACCAAGCGGCTCCCCCAGCTATGAGGTCCCCACTTTACACATGAGGAATCTAAGCCCCGAAAGTTTGAATAACCTTCCTATGGCCACGGCAATGGTAGGAGAGTGTAATCAAGTGTGAATACTCGTGCTACAGCTTATTCAAACAAGACATCACTGAGCATGGAGTTGATAGGTGTGCATAACCGGCTTTCACGCGCCAGCTCCAGCCACTACAGTTGCGAAGACATGGAACCAGGATGCAAATTCTACAGCTCACGCTCACAACCAGCATTCTGTTTCTGATGCTGTACAATAATAAAAAATACAGAGGGTAAAGTTACCTGCAAGAGTAGAGCATGTGTAATGGAGACAAACACAGAAACAAGTTAAACTTGAGTTTATCGTATGTCAGTCCCTAGCCTTTGGATATGATAAAGAAGTCGTGAGTCCACATGATCAGACCAATGGAGAGTCAGATGAATACCTCAGTCACAATCCGGCTACCAAGGAGCAGTCTGTAAATGGTAAAATTACATATATTTTCATCTACGAGTATTTGCAAAAAATCAAAGTTAGAAGTGTCGCACAAGTCGCTTCACGGACTGTTTTCTTCCTTAATTATACACATGTACTACCTTTGTAATTGCCGTAAAACGTAAACATGATTGTTGGGCAGTTACGTTTAAAGTCGTGGTTTCAAAGAAAGTAGCTTACAGAAAAGCATATATAGTATGATTCTCCTTTTCCAATTTAAATAAAAGAATAGTTTGCCTAGGATAAATGCCAACAACGATATCCATTAAACTGTCAATGGTGGCTGATTAAATCATTCTTTTGTCTTCCTCGCTGCTTATTTTTTATTTGATAGCTTTTTTTTTTAACCATGAACATGAGTAGCTTCGCAATGAGGAAAATAAACTGTAAATTAATTTTAATATGTGAAAAAAATAGAGTCAGCCAACAAGACCTGTCTGTGTTGCCCTGTGAGTGAGCTCAGAGCCCCCTTTTCTGCAGCAAATTCACCAGCGAGGTAGCCATTGGATTCTAACCGTGGAGGGTACCAAACATGAGCAGATTTCCCTTTCATCCGGTATTTGTCAGCCCAATCCAAAGGGAAAAGGAGCTAGCTGCACAGCGACCTCTCCTCTGGAAATCACTGTCAGGTTCAAATGAATTCACACAGCTTACACATATTCCTCCGCTTCCAGGGACCCTGCCAAAGGCCAACGCCTGGCTCACATTCGTGCCCATATGACGTGTAGAAACCATTGTGATTCTTAGAAAAACACAATGCACAAACTGCACCAGAAGAAAAAAAAAAAACCACCCAGCGAGGGGGGAAAATTCAATAGCGTTGGGATTGCTCAACAAACCAACAAAAGCCAGGAAATTCAAAGTTAAGTTTTATGCTCCCTCCTTAACTCCGCGCCATTGTGAAGGAGAAATAAAAGCACAATGACGCGTATTAGGGGTGCAATGTCAGCGGCAGTAACTGCACTTCCAGGCTTTATTGGCTCGTGTCATAACCTTAACATTCTATAAACAAGGGCTTCGGCTTAACACCTGGGTCCTTTAAAAGAAAGCTCTCTTCTGGAAGCCTGGCCTAGGAGAGCTCACAGCAGTTTCCAGTCTCCTAGGTGTACACGGTAAATCATGCAGGAGAGAGGAAGCAGATGAAATTGTTGTTGAGATTGCAGCCTTTCTGGCCTCTTGGGAAAATAAATAATTACAACAAAGAAATACTATTTACTTCTGAGACCGGAGAGACTCGTGAGTAACCTGGCCCACCAGCTGACTTGTGGATAGCTCCCAGTGCAAAGCTTTGAGTTTAGGGAATAAAGGTTCTAGGAGATGGTACTTTATGGGGCACATAGTTTAATGTTTATTCTCAAATGATCCATGCATGAATCAACTGAAATTTTAGCCAACTCAAAACATTTTTAGAAGCTAAAAAAAGCATAATTTTATTATCAAGCATGAAACCTGTACATTTATCTAATTTTGTAAATAACCTGGTAGTAAAAAGTTAAAAAGGAAGGTAAATGAATGAGTCCAAACATATTTGTTTTTGTGGCTTGGCTTGCATAAGACAGTAAGAACAATCTCTGCAGAGACCCTAGATTCAAGGTGCAATTCCTTCCTATGGAGAAAATTCCAGAAGGTGATATGGGGCAGCTTCAGTGAGGGCTTTATCTTCACTGAGGGGCAGTCAGATGAAAGCTCTGGATTCTTGAAGACCTTGGGATCTGTAGCTGCTTCATCCACAGTCAATCACGGAATTATTTTAGAATCAAAGTTCCTCCCGGTGGAGAAAGCAGCTCAATTGAATGAAAACCATTTCCTATCTTTTTTTATCTTTGGGATCTGTGCTTTAGGAAACTCCACAGATCAGAACTGGTGTAAATAACATGGCCATGACCCTGGGCTAAGTGGATATGGAAATGCACTGGGTCATCTTTCAAAGGGATCAGATGTTTTCTTTCCCTGTGATGTATTAATATGGTGAATAATAATGGGTTTCGTCATGGTAAGACCATCTTTGCATTTTTGGAATAAACATTGCACCATTCACATGCATTGGGCCAAAAAAACTGGTCACAGGAAATGTGGGTTCTTTGTGTGCTCCAGAGGAAAAGGAACTGGGTTGGGCAAACATTCTCTGCAATAGCAGCCAAGCTATCAGGAATACCGGGCCAAGGAGAGATTCTAACAGAAAAGGCGCCATCAGACCCTGTTTCTCCATTTCACCACCAGCTCAAAGTAGTCATCAAGTAGGAGAACTATGAAGTTCCTGGGTCTTCTACCTCTCAGAGTAACACAATCCCTGGGCTAAGACCTCTGTATTCTTTAATTATCAGACAAATGGAAAAGATTTATGCTTTCCACTCCTGTGCAAGCCGTCAGAACCACTCCTCATGTGGGCCGTCCTTAGCTTTGTAACTGTATGATGATACATGTTTTCAAACATTTCTATGCCGCCTGATAAATCAAATGGATATCTGGTACAGAAACCAAAGTGTGCATTTCCATTTTAAAGCCGAACTGGAAAGCCAAGGCAAAGAAGGACACAAGAGATCCGCTGTGGAATTAATAATCTGTTTCTGAGATGTTTTTCAGTTGCAAGCTCCATAGCCACCATGTTAGAAAAAGATCCTGTGGCCAGAGATGGGTCTTCCCTTCCTTTACCTAGAAATCACATGTGTGTTTGGTTTCTTCAAAGTATGAAGGAGTCTCTATAAGGGGAGTCCTGTCAGCATAGAAGGTGATTGCCTTACCTTTCTTGCACTCACAATTTGATTGATCAGCTGTCCTTTACAGAGGCTTGATAGTGGCTACGGATTTTTAACTCAATTAGACTGAAGGCATTGATTGTTACAGTCCCTAAATCCATTGACACACATGTCTAGTCTGTTAATCCCATTAGAGACATAACTCAATCTTGTATATTTACATAAAATATCTAACAACGGTTTTCATTTGTTTATTGTTGTTCATTTTGCTTTTACATTTTTCTAAAAGGCTGCAGGAAAGAAATACTTGAGAGCCAGAAAATATGAGTCCCAACGTGTTGCCCTCTTCTCTCTTTCTGACATCCTTTTGAGCTGGTGTCTATCTTGCCTGGCTCTGAGAAAAGTCGCTGGGAAGTCTTGAATCCCCTGTACTTACCCAACACTAATCTGGCAGAGTTAGGAGTGAGTTCTCCTTCTCTGATTACAATTGGGCCATAGAGGTGTCAAATGATGTACAAAGTCACTCAGCTCCCCAGCTAGGGCCTCAAGGTCAAGCCTCCTAACCGAAGTCCTGTGCTCATGTTCATGTGCAGCTCCTACTTTGCCACCAACTCTTCATCCAGGAACAGACTATTCCCCCGACTCAAGGTTCCCAGGTTACTACTGTCCTTATTGCAGATAAGAAAGGACTTGGTTGTTAATGCATCAAGTCCCATTTGTTCTATTTCTGTTTCTAGGAGATGGCCATGGGACCTTTGTCTTCCTGATCCTGGAGATCTTACACTCCTCACACAGAAGGACCTCCATGTCGGGACTCCATCCCTTCTAACTGTTTCTCCTGCCACCATCTTATTTCCCACCTAGATAATACAAATGCCCGACCTCTCCCTCCTCTCCACTCCAGTCTATTCTTACCCACACAGTTCCTTTGAAACCCAAGCCAGACTGTGTCACCACCGTGCTCAAAACTCTCCAGATTAGCCATCAAATCAAAACCAAATGAGATACCACTTTCCACCCAGGGGGGATGGCTACAATCAAAAAGACAGACATCACACATGCTGGTCAGGCTGTGGAGAAATGGGAATCTTCATCACTTCTGCGATTGTAAAACATGCAGCCGCTTTGGAGCATCCTCTGGTGGGTTCTCAAACTGTTCAATCTTTTTCACTCCTGCTTCTCACCTGGGAGTGGAATTTCTGGCTGAGCCCCACCCACAAGCTCACCAACAACAAACCGAAGGTTTTGACTCAAAAATCCAGCTCCTGAGTGGGGAGTAGAAGTAAAAACACAAAAAGATCATTACCTGCTAGGTAGCTCAGCAAGTAAAGACGGGTGCTTGCGCTGATGACCTGAGTTCTATTCCTGGAACCCACAGTGGATGGAGAGAACTGATTCTAGGAAGATGTCATTTCACTTCCACTCACAGATATACCAAAAGCCACAGAATTACACACTTTAGTAGATGAATTGCATGGCATGTGATGTCTATCAGTTAAGCTATTATTTAGCAACATGTAGCACAGAGAAAGAACTGATCCTCACAAGTGTTCCCTGACCTCCATATGCATGCACATGTATGCATGCATGCGTACACACACACACACACACACACACACACACGAACAATGGAAAAACAAATGGTAGTCTTGAAGAACTCTAAATCCTGGTCTTTTCTGAACATATGAGAGAAAAACAAGTGTAACTCCAAAAGGCTGTCATCCACAACCTGATAACCACAGATCTGGATACACGCCATCACATGCTAAGTGGCAGAATCGAATCCATTAAATATGAATGCACTTCCTGGTCTGGATGTTGGCTCAGCCATATTGTTAACGATGGGACTTCAGGCAAGCTACTTGTCTATTTAGAGCCTCGGTTTCCTCTTCTGCAACAGAGAGATCTTGACAGCACTCACTACCTCCCTCAAAGGACTACTGTGAAGGTGAAACAAGACACCAATGCAAACGTCCACAAAAAATTAACAGCAATGTTAACAGGGGTACAAAGAGGAAGGAGCCAGGCTGTGGGCACAGCTCAGTGGTAGAGTTTTTGTCTAGCATATACAAGCCCCTGGGTTCAAGTCCCAGCACCAAAGCAAAGTGGCTTCTGCAGATCTAAGAAGGAGGTGGCCCAGATCCTAGGATGTAAGGGAGGCTGTAGTTATCTATGGTTCCTGGAATAAGACCATTTGGAGTTCTGAGTCTAAAGAGAACACTCCCTCACTTTAGGAATTTGGATGAGTTACTACTCGTTAGCATCATCTCTTAATATGTATGCTATAGGGTCATGGTGAGAGTCAGTAAAAAAGTACTAGTGTGTTAGTTGTGTTCAGTAGCTAGTCAACCTCCACTGGTGGTGAGTGTTATTCAAGTCCTAATATTCCAAGGAATGATGAAAGAGCAGCCTTCTTCTGGGAGATGAACCCTGTGCAATATCCCATAGCATCTCACAATGGTTTCCTGGAGGCTATCACTGAAGTCAAAGCCACCTTCCCTGCCCAGTACTGGCTTGGAAACTTTGTATAGGACATTAGAAAGCTCTCTAGAGAGGCAGTTAGTGTTTCTATAGTGAACTTTGGAGACAGACAGTCCACTATAAAACCAACCATTAAGCAAACTGTAGCCCTCCATAAGCTGATATAGATGATTCAAACAGTATTCCTGTCTGTCCGGATTCAACAAGACACTAAAGATGTGATAACTTCCAGAAGAGGAGGAAAGCAACAGGCGATAAGCATCAAGAACCTGCTTTGGTCTCAGGAAGATGAAGTCATTGGAGTTGCCATTTCAGCCCTGGTTATTCCTCTCACATATCCTAGTAGAGCTAAATCAGATTTCTCATCGCTTCTGTGATCCTCAGACTTTGGTGTGCATCAAAAAGACCCAGAAAGTTTGTAAAAGTACCAGTGAGTTGGTCCTACCTGGGGTTTCTTATGTGGTAGGTGTGGGATAGGGCTCCCATCTGTGGATTTCAGTCGATTTCCCAGCTGTGACAGT
Source organism: Grammomys surdaster (assembly GCF_004785775.1). Taxonomy (NCBI): domain Eukaryota; kingdom Metazoa; phylum Chordata; class Mammalia; order Rodentia; family Muridae; genus Grammomys; species Grammomys surdaster. The sequence continues at coordinate 9,520,255 of NW_021604594.1, forward strand.
GCCAGGCTGAGGAAAGCACCTGCCTAGCCTAATGGAAGGTTGTTTTGAAAAAATGCAATGGCTTTTCAGTCTGCCTTCCCCTCTAAAAGAACCTTGAGAGTAGTCAAGGCTTCCTGATAAAGTTCAGTACACACAGCTTGGAAAGTTCCTTAGGGTGGACCCTCAGAAAGGCTCTGAGTCGGGAGCTGATGGCTTGCAGCTGCTCTGATGAAACATTCTATAATCAGAGGCTGCTTGTCTTCGGAAGACCTCCCTTAGCATAAAGGGTTCCCAGCCCAGCTGCCTGCTCCTAGTATCCTGGAGCAAAGTCACAGCTGGTCCCTAGGCCACTTCCCTAGTGCTGCTAGGAACCAGTGGGTGTGGTGAGGACCTGGGACCTTTTTGGTGGACTTCCGCCTCTTGGTGGACTTCCGCCATCTCCTGATTTCCTCTCAGAACCAGTCTCCACTGACTTGAGGAAAACTGCTGGAGGTTTGGTTACTATGGTAACCGATCTTCTATCCAAGGGGAATCCTGGTGTGTGAGTTGATGGGTGGGCTACACCGTTTTCCCGAATAACAACTATTTTACCAGGAAGAAATCCTTCTTTTTGCAGTAGGAATTTTTCCCCCATCCAAAAACCTCATTTTACAAGGCAAACAGTCCTTGGAAGAGTGCGAATTCCCTTATCAAATGAAGCCTGTACCAGCCAGCAGCAGAGGACAGTCAGCCTTCACCCACAAAGGGACGCTGACAACAGCAATTTTGCCTACATCCAATTGCACCGAAGTCCTGCTTGAGGGCGTGAGGGGGGGAGGGGGAGGGAGGAGGGGGGCAACTTCCTGGGGGATAGAAGGAGGATGACTGAGGCCACATATATCTACAAACACACACACACAAACACAATATATATATATTACTGAATACACAATATATATATATTACTGCGGGGTTAGTGTGTTGATGATATTCATGACAATTGTACCTCTGTGGTACATTTTTTTTTTTAATTTTTGCTGTCATCTATTTTAAGACCTTGAGTCGAGTTACACATAAAAGAACTAGATCCAGGATGTTTGGGGGAAATTAACAGATGAAATTTAGCAAACATTTGGATGGGTCATAAGGAAACATCTGCAGAGAATCTGAGTTGGCACAAGGAAAGGCAGCTGCTTTAGGTTACCAACTGAGCTGAGCTGAGCTTGGAGGTAACGCAGTTGAAGGAGCGTCCAGCAGGGGGCACCGTTTTGCAGTAAACTCCGTGGCCTTTATAGCGTTGCTCCTCACCAGCCGACCTTACACATAATTGGCATTTTGATTTCTCTAACCCTCTGCTTCTTCTTCCAAAGCAGACACTCCCCTCCGAGAAATTTTCCTCCCATCTCTAATGAAAATGAACATTTTGATGGGAGGCGGCTCTTGTGGCAAGGATTAAAAGCAAAATCTGAAGAAAAAAGACAGTCAATGAAATTAAATGTAGGTTGTGAAGAAGGTTGAATGCATGTCCACAAAAGTTAAACGATGGTCTTGCCTGCTTTCGTAGCCGGCTGAAAAGGCACAAGGAATTCTTAGACTGTCTCATAAAAGCCTGAGCCAACTGTGCACATGAGCGTGCACATGGGCGTCAGTATTAAAGTGGCCCTCTGTTACTTAACTTCTCAAGGACGAACAGTGTTACTTGACAGTGTGGGTATGTGTGGAAAAGACCCTATATTCTCCAGCCTATGAATAAATAATGGAAACAAATAGCCCACTCATAACACAAAACAACTAGCCCCATTTTATACAGACCTAAAACATCTTGAAAACAAATAATTTTACGAACATACAGAATGGTACCCTCAAACCCAGAATCAGTAATATGAGGCTCACAATGGCTTTATTGTAATCTCTTGCCTCAGACTCCCCAATACTGGGATTACAGGCAGGCACAACTACACCTAAATAAATATTTTAAATAACTTATGTATTTTTTTTCTTTCAAACACAATTAGACAGGTTAGCTCATTACATTTATGCTTCACAGCTCAGTAGACACATTTGGGCAGCGTTCTCATTTAAAACTTGTTATGGATTTTCTTAATTTGATAGGTGTTTTTTTCTTTCATTTTCTTGTAAAGATTTTCTTGCTGGGTTGGTTATTGCAAAGCTAGCTCTTGCGGCCTGCAAGCTTCCACTCTACACTATTTCAGGAACATTTAAAAAGCTAATTGAATTATTAATCAAACTCTCATAAAACCTGAGTGCTTTCTCTCACTGTCCTGGGCACTCCGAAAATGTTAAGTCCTCTGAGCTTTAGCGGGGCCCCCGTGTTATCACACAGCGATAAATTGAAGGAGAGTCAGAATTTGAACCCAGGAAGTCTGAAGGTTAAGTCCAAATACTTCAATATATTGTATGCCTCCTCCCCACCCCCGTGTGTGTGTGTGTGTGTGTGTGTGTGAGAGAGAGAGAGAGAGAGAGTGTGTGTGTGTGTACTAGTAGTAGTAGCATACAAATTCAGCTAGTATATTAAATGTCACAGGTACATATTAGATGCTCAACAAAAGTTGATCGTGAGAGAAGACTGCTGGGTGTGCAGATACTGACTCTCAACACCCATTTATAGAGGCAGTGAGGACCAGGATTCAGGTATTTTTAGCCCTCTTGACCACTGCCTGTGAACCTTGCTGAACCAGTTTCCTCCCACTCAGCTCTATTTCTCCATCTCAGGATAATTCTAGTAGAATCTATTTAATAGGGTTGTGGTCTGGATGAGGTCTTTGAAAGTTTAGCTCTGTGTGGTTCGGGTTGGAAGATGGTGATTTTTGCTTCAGCCTCGTTTAGACCCATTTAGACGCAGGGACTTAGTCTCTGGTATCCTAAGAGCAAAATCTTCTCAACCCATTCCCCCAAGTGAGGTCAAACAAGAAGCAAGTTCAACTCTTTCTTGAGAGACACAGAAGCATTTGATGATCAATATTGATCCGGGAGGGGGGGTGAAAGAAAACAAAGATTAAGTGCGCTATTAGAAAATCGGTTATGGAGTGAAATTTGCAAGGTTTACAGAGCTTCAAGTTCAATATTCCACCTCTAGAGCCAACATTCTTTAATGTGTTCAAGAGAAAGCTATAAAGTCTGCCCTTGACAGACCCAGGGAACAAAGAAATGGTAAGGGGAGGTTCAGATGGACCAGGCTCTGGACAGCAGCAGCTGGAGTAGATTAGCCCTTTCCTTCCCCAAATCCTCGCTCCTCTCGCCACTCCTCCACCCCAATCCCGAACACCAGTTCATCACTTCTTCCCACCATGCTTTCACCCACACACTAAACCTCCTCCTGGAGCAGAGATGGCATGGGGTAAAGACTGCCAGCTGGCTTCAGAAAGTGACCAGGGCTGATCACTGCCCGAGGTGGGTGCCATTTCGTCAGATCACCACAAATATGAAAAGGCCACCAGGAAGTTCCACTCGTATGCCGTTCTTGGGATGGGCCATACATACAGTCAAGTTTCAAGTGAGACTTTAACAGCCTTTTTCCCACTTCTTGAGGATTTCTCCCCAGTCCAACAGAAGTGTACACTAATGAGAACCATAGTATTCCAAAACACGAGAATGAAAAACAAGGCCTTAGTGGCATTAGAAATGTGAAGAGTTCCAGAATTCTCTAAGGACCTTCTAAGAGTCCTGGAAACTGCTCTCTGGTAGGTGGCTTTCTATTTATACATCTCAGAGTCCTCAAAAGACAGTTGAAGATTTTTATCAAAATGATTGCGAGATAAGTCTCAGAAAAATTATTATACAGTCCAAGTCTTCACATTTTGAGGTTACAGTGTGTGTCTACACTACAGTGTGTGTCTACACTAGGCTAAGAGCCACAGAGGATGAGGCATGTTTTGTTGTTGTTTGTTTGTTTGTTGCCTCCAGGGAACTCTTGATCTGTGGAGGAGAATCAGGGGACTACCTTCCATATGGTGTGTAGAACACACTAAGGGCACCGTGGATACCACAGGAAAACTCAAGGAGAGCTCATAACCTAGATGAGGATGTCCTGGGAGAAGCCATGTAACCCACTCATCCTTCTTACCCAGTGGATTAGAATAAAGAGAGGGCAGGAGATGGATCTATGCATCTTATTGATCTCTTCCAAACAGAACTTTTCACTGCATCAAAACATGAAAACATAATGAATGATAGAAATGTCAAGAACGAAGGCTTATTGATAGGAAACCCATGAGAGTGCTAGGGGTCACATTAAAGAAGTAATTCTAAGAAAACAGCCGAGGTAGAGGTTTGAGAGTAATGTCAAACCAGAATCTGAAAACATCATTTCGTGTATGGACAGCAGCCGTCTTCATGCTGGGGTAAAAACAGAGACCATTGCCTGGGCTCTACCCCCAGCAGGAGCATTTGCTTTCCCTGAAGAAGAGTCCTCACAGGCCAAGCCTCCAGATGAAGCAGGGCCTCATGTTATTTGCAGCTTCTCTTAGAGACATAAGAAGTAGCATCCATATTCCTTCTCCTGGAATTAGGCCTGGATGCAGATTCATGCTGACCTGGACCATGTGGCAGATCTGAGCAAGCCCAGGCCACTGGCAGTCTTGAAGCTTCCATGGTCACTCTGTTGAAGCCACCAGCACCATCAAACCCCAAAGCAGCATTTTGGGGGTATGAGAACTCAAACAGAAATGGGAGATGAACATTAAGCCACCACTGAAATCTTGTCACATGTGAATTAGGCCAGCCTCCACCAGCTAGACCCCAACATACCTGCCTACTAATGGTGACCACATCAGAGACCTCGAACAGAACAAACAGAAGAATAAGCTACCTGAACTCAATGCAAACTCCCAAACCAAGAATCAGATAATGGTAGATGATGGTTATTGCCTCACACTGCTCTGCCTTGGCCTGTTAGTGATACAACTGCAGGTAACGGGTCCTCCTCTCTTCTGCAGTGATCTTCCTCCACGTCTTAAAGACAGGAGCTGGGATGACAAGCTATCTAGGGTCACAGGGATGAATGCTGTCTGGAGGGCACATGTGCCCGTATGCCCTGTCTGAGCATCCTTGCCTCCAGAGTGTCAATTAGGCTGCCTGGCTCTACCTTACAGCTAACTATAAATGTACTTCCCTGATTGACGGGACATCAATATTAATTAATAATTCAGAGTACGGTCAGACTTTTTCATATGTAATCACAACTTTAAATCTCAAGAATGCTCCTGGAGATAGCTAAGAAGGAGATTTTTCCTTCAAACTCTGTTTTTATTTTCACAAAAAGTTACCTAATGGTTTCTCAGAAATTAAAAAAAAAAAAAAAGAAAGTGGGTGACAACGTCAAAATTAGCCACAGATGCCGTATCTCTAATTGCCCAATACCAATCCTTTGGAATGTAGCTTTCATGAGACCAGACCACACCATGGGGACAGACAGACAAAAGACAAACAGAGTGGGTATTTGAGGCCTCTCCTATTGCCCTCTCGGATCCCATCTGGTGCGGAGTGGGGGAGGGGTACACAGGGAGGCCCTGGGAGCCCGGCTGATGTTATGAAATTCACAGCATCGAAATTCCTGAGTGTACATCAAAAGGGAAAGAGCCTTGTTGCCACACACTTGAACTCATTCTGAACCTGCAGGAATTCTCTGTAGCATTCTACCATGCCTTATTTTGGTCCCATAAATCTAACGTTAAGTTCCTGCCTTTTTTTTTTCTTTTCCTGTCACCACATCATACCCAAATGGCTAGACAGATTTTTATCAAATTGAGTGGATAGGTTTGGGATGTCCTTACTTGAAAAATAAGAATAAAAACAAGCAGCGGGGCTTACAAGCCTGTGAATCATTTCAAGTAGATGAAAGTGAGGACAGAGAGGTGGCCAGAAGACACTAGAAGCCAAATGTAAGTCCCCTCAGGGCTCCTACTGTGGGCAGTGGTCTAGATGGAACCTCTCATCATAAATGCCATCTATAAAGTCCTTCAGCATCTCCAGCAGCAAGGACTTATTTATTTAACATGAGCCCAGGAGTCTTAGCAGCAACTAGGGGGAGGTTCTGAGTATAATCGATACCTAGGGCAGTGCTCCCGGGCCACAGTGCACTATTTAGAAACAAAGCTATGTTCTAACCTAAAGGGGGATGTCTCGTACCCCTTCTCATAAGGCTCTTCTTTTCTGGTAAGAAAAGCAGAAGACACTCAGAGACAACTCTGGCCAGGCTTCTATCACAGATCTAGGAAAACACAGACTTATTCCTGGTGTTCTTGATTTGGGGATGCATAGGCACACTTACCTGATGATGCCCCACAGGTATTTAATCAACAGCAGCTGAATAAATGCAAGAATAAATGAAAGAATGAGTGAATGGATGGATGGATGTGTTGTCCAAGGTGCTCCGATGGGCAGCTGTACCCTTCACAGAAGGCTGAACTTGTTAGCTGCACTTCACACGGAGCGGCATGTTTACTTCCATTATTTAGTACGGTGTTGAATATTTCCAGTCTGCATTAAAAGATTCAAAATACAAAGGCACAGCTATGAGAGGCAGGGATTACACTGTCTCTGTAATGCTTTTCAGAACTGTTTACCTCGTGTTTAATATTGGCAATGCCACTGTTCCCGAGATGAATTGACAAACAGTTCAATACACCTCATTTAGAACCATTATGGGGCATTTCATCAAAGATCCGGTTATGAATGTCTCCAAAGAAAGGATCAATGGGGTTTTTATTATGGTTGGGAGCGATTTCTTTAAGGCAAGGTGACTAAAATAAAGAGTGACCAGGCCAAAGGACACATTCCATTTTATTTCACCGAAGGTGAGCATAACTTCCCTTTTTACAATAGTCTATGGCCACATATATTATCCACATAATTGTTTATGTTTCAAAACCCACTTGATAGCAGTTTTACAAGCAGCAGAAGGATACAGTTCTCAGGAGCCTGTGCCCTGGGACTTCCTCAAAGAGAAAACAGCCTTGTAATTAGCACATTTGGTACATTAGTGATAAAGCACCCGAGGGAGGCCTGCAGCTCGCTAGGCTCCTTTCTTAGCAGTGATGTGAGGTTCTATGAACTACTGTGTCGTTACTATTGGGTCAAGAGTCCCCAAAACTGTGGTTTTAATTAAAGATCCCGTGAAACAGTGTGCTTTGGGTAAACTGTTTGTGTGTTCTCTGCTTGTGAAATACACTAATTCAGCTTTAATGTGGCTCTTTTTAGACCGAGATAGTTTTATAATTTAATAAGAAAAGCATTCTCAATTGGTTTTCAGATTTTTCCTTAGTTTGCATCAGGAAATCAATAATTTGTAGGAAGTGGAATATACTTTTGAAAACTGTAATTTTATTGTGTAGTTTTATGTATGTTTATATATTGTCTCCCTACTTTTGTACAGCCTTTTAAAAATAACTACCTGTACCCATTGTATCTCAGAAGCACGTAGGGGAAGCACGTGAGAACAGGTTTCCTGTGATGTGAGCCAAGGATCTTTGGTGCAAGCTGGAGAAACAGACTCAGGCACTGCATGTAGACTGTGAAGAAAACAGAGGAGAGAGAAACACGCAGGCAAAGCCCAGGCCTTCCCCTCAGACTCAGCTCCACCAACCTTTATCTCTCAGGACAGGGATCTGATTGGCCCAACTTGGGTCTGCTTTGAGACAGTAGGGCCTGGGATGGGAAGCAAAGGCAGGATCCATAGGGGTACCATATGTGGTCATCTTCTTATCTCCACTACGCTCCAAAATTCTATCCTGTAAATATTGCCTGGGGAACTTTTACATCTACCAAAGGGGTTTCTTTTTTCTTCCTTCCTTCCTTTCTTTGCTTTTTTAAGAGTAGACTCATCAAGCCGGGCGGTGGTGGCGCACTCCTTTAATCCCAGCACTTGGGAGGCAGAGGCAGGAGGATTTCTGAGTACGAGGCCAGCCTGGTCTACAGAGTGAGTTCCAGGACAGCCAGGGTTGCACAGAGAAACCCTGTCTCGAAAAAAACAAAAGAAAACAAAGAAAAGAGTAGACTCAACAATGGCAATACTCATGTTTGTAATGTGCTTACATTTTTTAAATACCTGGTGTGCATTATTATTAACAACACATTTTTGCAAGAAAATCATCTATTGAACATTTGCTAACTTTCTAATAGTGCACTGCCATTGATTGTGTGCTTATGTTATTCTAGGATGATCTAAGCATTTTGAGATAATCTCTTACCCTCATATCAAATTATCGGGTTCTTATTAGTATCGAGTTAGACCATTTATCTAAACAATAAATTCTAAATTAAAATCATAAATTTACAAATTAATTAACTTAAAACTTGACAGGTACCTTCTATGCGGACTCATTTGAACTTCCCAAAACCCTAGGCAGGGGGAACCATTCATATTACAGACAGGAATGCTGGGAACCGAAGAAGGAGAGAGCATCTTCCAGTATCTGTGAACAGTCTCTAGCTATCTGCGGTGTTCTTTCCAGGACTAAGTTGACAGAGCTGGAGAGAATCTATGATACAGCTAATCCTCATGCTCTGACAATCTTGGACAAGCTCAATTTTAGGCATTATTTATCTAGAGTAATTACAGAGACAAACTCTAAACTGAGTTAGTTTGTTTTGTTTATTTTCTTTGATATGGGAGAGGAGTACAGCCTAAATTATCATAACTAAGAGACTCCAGGGTTTGAGTGACTTCCTTTCCTACCTGCAAGTCTTCTGCCAGTGCAGGGACAGCGGGACAGTGCCACCACAAACAGAGACTTTATTTAAGTCTTCAACCTTTCCCATCCAGCAGACAGGAGGAAGAGGGAAACTGAGATCAAGTAGCAAGATTCAATCCAGAATCTGTATGTTCTCACTCCAGCTTACAGCCTACTGGACCAAATTTTGTCACATGGCTACACTTAACAGCAAGGGAAGCTGGGAGGCACACTTTTGCACCAAGGTGATGCATACTTAAACCTCAGGAGGAAATGAGTCATTTTTGATACAAGGAATATTCTTAGATGTTCATTCAAGCAGGATGGGTGGTGGTGGTGGTGCAGGCCTTTGACTCAGCACTCAGGAGGCAGAAGCAGGTTAATCTCTGAGTTCAAGACCAGTCTGGTCTACAGAGCAAGTTCCTACACAGCCAGGGCTACACAGAAAAAGCCTGTCTCTCCCCAAACAACCTCCCCAATTGTCATTCTTAATCAGGCATATTTGATTTTTTCTGGAGCCTGCAGTAGGATTGAAAGTAAATATCTTTTTCTTGAAAAATCTTTTTCAAGAAAAAAACAAATTTCTAAGTTTTGAACATGTTACATGTTACAAAAACAGACCACCAGGGTCTTACCCAGATGATCTTTGTACAAACAAGAAACCAGAAGCTTAACCCTTAGTTCAGAGTTAACTGGTTTATACCACAGTTGCCTTTTTCTAATCTTATTCCTGCAAATATTGACCGAAGTAAAGCCATGACTATATATGACCATGGGAGAAGCAGTATGCTTCTAAGATAACAGCTGGACCATGGCAGAAGCAGTGTGCTTCTAAGATAACAGCTGGACCATGGCAGAAGCAGTGTGCTTCTAAGATAACAGCTGGACCATGGCAGAAGCAGTGTGTTTCTATGGAAGCCAACTTTGAGTAGTGTCCTGCTAAACGCCTGGCTGGTGGCTCAGAAGCCTTTAATTCGATACACTGGTAAGCTAGTTTCTGCCTGGCCATATACAAACACACCCATTATAATGGTTCATAGCATTTTATGGAAGCAAATAGCTATGTTTGTTTGGGTATTTGAATTATTGTATTAGGCTGAGCTGAGAAAGCTAGGTCTGAACCCTGACTATTTCAACCCACACAGGTCCTGACTCAGGAGAACCAGTCAGAGGGCAGGGCTGAATCCTCTCTGCCTCCTTCCTGGAGGGAAGATTCTGGTGAAATTTTTGTGCAATGTACTCTGGTCTACTCAATGTCAAGGGCCTGAGTCCAAAGGAAAATAATCTGTCATTACAATGGTCACTTAATCACTTGCTCAGAGCAAATGACAAAATATGACAGGTTCAGTTTTACTAAAAACATAGATTGAATGAAAGAGCAAAAGCTGGATGTGGGCATTTACTTCCCAGATGCACTTTTCCCTCTTGGATTTTCCAAAATGTACTGTTCTTAGCACAGCTCCAATACTCACTAATTTCATTCTTTCATCCCACAACCAGGCTCTATGCAGGTAAGCCTAGGGAAGGGCTTTGTTAGCCAGAGTGCACGAGTGCTTACACACACACACACACACACACACACACACACAGAGAGAGAGAGAGAGAGAGAGAGAGAGAGAGAGAGAGAGAGAGGGAGGCATACTTGCATATACACAATCACACATAAAGAATATCTAGTGCCTTTCACAGAGTAATTATCTTCAATCTCCTATGACACCCACCATGTGTCTCTGGATGATACTCTACAAGGCCCTTCTCTCTCTCTCTCTCTCTCTCTCTCTCTCTCTCTCTCTCTCTCTCTCTCTCTCTCTCTCTCTCTTCAATGGGCTGACATATGAACAGGTACCATGGAAAGATAACACTGCCACTTACTAAGCATCTATTTTAAGCTAGACCTTTTATATATAATGTTTTATCTAAACTTCTTCTCACAGATAAGAAACTTGAATAAGAAAAGAAAACAAAAGAGAAGAAAGAAAAGGAAAGACAACTTCAGGACTTTCATCTAGGCTCCTGTAACAATCATGGAGGAATAAAGTTCTGTGATTGGTTATCTCCAACTGCAAAGCCACCAAGCTTCCCAAGATCAGACTTACTTAGCTTTCTTTTTATCTCACAGACAGGAGCCTTTTGATCTTGCCTTGTTAGTAAGGAATCTTTCTGCTGAACTGCCAGTCTCTCTGGGCCATTCTTTCTTCATGGCCCTCAGATTAGTAACAAGAAAACCTACCACAGCTGATTTCTCCTGATAGAGACGTCCGCTGGCTCAGGACAAGGATGCTGAACACTGGTTGCTTTAAATAATGATCACTTGGCAACAACTTTTGACCTTAGCCCCATTAGAAAAAAGGATTATGGCAATTAAATACTGCAGAATAGTGTGTCATCCAGCCCTTTGTAAGTCTGTGCTCTGCACTTTGATTTCTCATGAAACAGCAGACCCACTTCTAATACAAAGGAAAAAAACAAAGCTATTGGAGATGACTTCTGTGCTGACTGGCAGGCGTGTGATTTAATTGGGCTAGTTGCTGTCAGACCAAAAGCTAATTTTCTTATTTTACTGAATCCATTGCTTTTTTTATCTCTTGATACAGAATGAGCAAATATTACCTAGTGTTTCTTATTTATTATTCTTAGAGGAGAGACAGCTTCTATCATCTGTTCTAAGCAAAAAGTAAGTAGGTGGTTTTTAGTTAACATTAATATTGCTGACCCTTAATTCTATGCAATTATAATGAAAATAACATAAGATAGACAGTGTGTGTGCATGGCTGTGTGAGGAAGAGACAGCAACAGAAACAGAGGCTCTGACTCTATAGTCCTGGCTGGCCTGGAACTCACAGAGATCTGCCTGCCTCAGCCTCCTGAGTGCTGGGATTAAAATGTGTGCACCTTCACACCCAGACTTTGAGAATTCTTTAAAAGTTTTTGGTCATAACCCAAACATGATACATTTGTCTTACCATAAAAGTCAGCAAGCATGATTCCAAACTGACTTAAGGTTTCATACGTGCAGAAGCTCTGTGAATCTCCTTTGATGGTCTTCTGAGGCCCGTATCTCAACCCTGAAAAGGTCAAATTTTGCATCAAATATTTGAAGTAACTGACGGTGACAGTCACACTTTTAACAGAATCCAACTCATTTAAACAGTTTAAAAACCCTGAGCATGTTTTAATACAATCTTTAAGAGCCTTTCAGTGGTACAGTTAACAGGATGATGGACACAGCTTATTCTCAAAGATGCTTTATAATGTGGGGCTGGCAGCCACACTGAGCAGAGCAGAAACAGGGGAACTGAATAAGCCAGCTTGGAAGAAAGATAAACTGTCCCAGAAATGACCTGGGCAAAAGAGAATAATAATAATAGTAACAGTAACAGTAGCAATAACAATAGGTCCTATCATCTTGTTAAATATGAATTGATTTTTTTACTCTCAACTCTAACATAGTTTAATATTTTCTTATGCTTGGTGAAGAGAAAACTCACCTCACTTCTTTGAGTTGAATCTTTTCTTCTTCGATGGACTCTAGCATTGTAGAATTTATGAGTCAGTTGAAAACACTATGGCATCAAGAATCAAAGTTACAAACCCAAGTTCAGGGCTCTTTAGAAAAGTTGAGGGGAGAAGCCAATCCTTCAAACCAGCGTCCCTCAACCTCAGTACCAGTGATATCTTAGAGCAAGTAGTTTTTCAGAGGCAGGGACAGTCCTTCATTGTATGTCATTTTTTTAAAATTCGGGTAGGAGAGATGCGGCCAAGGGCACACTCGCTGCCAAGTCTGATGACTTGAGTTCAAACCCTGGGACTCACATGGTAGAAAGTGAGAGCAAACTCAGGGAAGTTGTCCTCTGACCTCCAAACAAACACTGGCGGCATGGACACACGCATTCAAGTACACACACCTACACACAGAAATAATTAAATGTTTAAAAAAATAAGTATCCATTTCATTCCAAGTCTGGTAAAATGAAGACCGTGATTCTATAACAGTGTCTACTTCTTCTCTAGCTGGCAGCAGTGTGGGAAATGTATGATGTTCATCAGTGTCCATAGTTCTGTCTTGGATGCCACTGTCACATCCCCTCAGTGTAACCATAGCTCTGTCTTGGAAGCCACTGTTACATCCCTCAGTGTAACAAGCAAATGCATAGGCAGATTTGTCAAATACCTTGTCTTAGTTACAATGCTATTTCTGTGAAAAAGGATGCTCATGGAGGCAACTCTTATTAAAACAGTATTTAGCTGAGGGTTTGCTTACAGCTTCAGTAGTCCATGAGCATCATGATGGAGAGTGAGGTAGCAGACAGGCAGGCATGGTGCTGGAGAAGTTGCTGAAAACATTATATCCATCCATAGATAACAGACAGACAGAGAACATTGGGCCTGGTGTACGAACTTTTGAAACTTCAAAGCCCACCACCCATAGTGACACACTTCCTTTAACAAGGCCACACCTCCTCTAAAAGACCACACCTCTTAATCCTTCCCAAACAGTTCCACTCACAGGAGATCAAGCATTCAAGCATATGAACCTATGGAGGCCATTCTCATTCAAACCACCGTATCCTCTAAAGCCAAAAGTCAACCTAGATGAGACCTCTCCTTCAGACCCATCTTGATTTGCCAAGTGATGGCTCAAATTCAAACCAGCCCCCAATGTCTCCAAGTCTCTTTTAGGAGGGCCCATTACAGAAAGGCCCATGGATTGTCTCGGGAGAGATTATATTGTGCTAGAAAGACCAATAAGCTTGAGCAGGGGCATATTTATGTTCAAATGGTGGCTGTGCCAACTCATTTATTTGGGGTCCTCAGACAATAATTGTTAATTTCCCTGAGCCTTGTGTTCTCCATTGTAATCAGGAATTACAAGGTGTCTTCCAGAGCGAAATATTAAACCAGCTGTCTACAAGAACTATGACACAACGCCTGGCACATTAGAAGAGAACAGTGTTAATTCTTCTCACTAATTTTGAAACCAAGACTACTGGGAAAGAAGAACCATTTGCCAAAGGGAACACAGGGGAACTGAAATGTAGAACTGGGAAATTCAGGCTTGGACAAGCCAACATCTACTGGAGAACTTCATGACAAGCTTTGCCAGGAAAATACAGGCCTCCCCAGAGGACCAGGAGTACCTGGATCCTAGCTTTGCATAAGGCTAAATCATGAGAAAGATAACCAGATGGCTGGAGTCCAACTAGAAATCCAGGAGAGAAACACGCAGGGAGAGTCAGGCTGAGTAAAGAAAGAAAGGCAAGTAAGCGAGCTCTGGGTACATTTGTTAGAGTTGAGAAAGGAACTGGGAACCGAGGAACTCTCCTACCCTAGAGTCTAAGGATCTTATTTCTCTAATCAATCTTTCCAGAACAGAAGTTTCTTTCTTCTGGATGCCTTTGGTAACTTAATGCGTTAAGAAATGAAATAAAAAAAGAAAGGGGGTTATAAGTCATCTTCTATGGAAAAACATCTTGAAAAGCTTTAGCACACAGCAAGGCAATATATTTCTCAGAAAATCTCTCAAAAAGGATCAATGTTTAGTTAAAAGTTTCCACTTTAAGTATTTATTTTGTCCGTGAAGCATTATTATTTCTTGGACAAGGTCCGTGACAGTCTGTTACGAGTGAACTACTACCAAGTTCTGTACAGTCTCTATCTTATTTATATACAAATTGAGAAAGTTTACTTCCAACTCCCTTTTTATTGCTTGTTAATTTTAGCATTAGTGACCTATACTTGGATACCTTGAGTATGTACATCTATGATACCACTACCACCAACATTTCCAACAACAACAACAAAACCTAAATGTCTCTTCTGAATTAAATCATGGTTGCAAAGAAAGACTAAGTCTTAACCCCCACTACCTCAGAAACGATCTTATTTAGAAATAGGATCTTCCAAAATACAGGGGCTGGAAGATGGCTCAGTTGATAAAGAGCTTGCTACATAAGCATGACAGCCTAAGTTCAATCCACAGCACCCACATAAAAACCAAGCATGGCAGTACATACCTGTAATCTCAGCACAAGGGAAGTAAGAAGAAGATCCTTTGGGCTCGCTAGCCAGCCAGTCAAGCCTGATCAGCAAGTGAGAGATCCTGACTTTAAAAATATAGTGAAAAGTAATTGGGAAAGAAACCTGATATTGACCCCTGGTACATGTACACACACACACACACACACACACACACACACACACGTGCATAAACACACACCAAATACAGATGAAAGAAAGAAGAGGAAACTAAAGGAAAGGAGTAGACAAAAGAAATAGGATCTTTACAGATTATTGTCAAGATGAAATCATTGAGGAGGGTGGTCTTAATCCAATATGAGTGCTTTCTTTATGTAAAAGAAGAATTTGAAAATTACATAATTGTTCAAGGGAAGATCACATGAAGAAACCCTGGGAGAAAGCTCTGTGTTACTTTTCTATTACTGAGCTAAAGCACCGTGACCAAGGCAAAAAGGAAGAAAGGCTTCCTTTGGAGCTTGCTGTTCCAGAGGGAGAGGAGACTGTTACTAGCATGGCAGAAAGTGTGGCGGCAGGCAGGCAGGCAGGCAGCAGGCAGGCAGGCAGCAGGCAGGCAGGCAGCAGGCAGGCAGCAGGCAGGCAGGCAGGCAGACAGGCAGACAGGCAGGCAAGCAAGCAGGCAGGCAGCAGGCAGGCAGGCAGGCAGCAGGCAGGCAGCAGGCAGGCAGGGATGGCACTGAAGCAGCAGCTGGGAGCTCATTCAGGATCAACAAACAGGAAGCAGAGAGTGTGCACTGGGAAACCCAAAGCCTTCTTTAACACCTCCTAACCCTACCCCAACTGGGGACCAAGTATTCAAATCCATAGGTTTGAGCCTATGGGGGCCATTCTCATTCTAACCAACACCTGGTAAGTGACTGAAGATCAAAGTAAGCCAACAAATGCTTACATTTGTCAACAAGGCACCAGAAGCCAGGAAGAGGAGAAATTCCCCTACAGGTTTTAGACTGAAGACAGATCTACCAATACCTTCATTTTGGATTTTCCTTGACAAAAGTGTAAACTAATAAACTTGTGTTTGTCTTTAAGCAACAGAGTTCTTATGATTCTTGGTTAAACCAGCCATAGCAAACTAACACGATGCCCAATGATAAAGACATGTTTAACTAAATCTAAATGATTTAGTTAAATCTAAATCTAATCCAAAATGACATTTTAAATGATTTTATGGAAATATAGTAACTATTATAATGCATAAGATAGATTTTATAAATGACCAAAGAACTTATTACAAATGACATATACTGTGAGCATTATATTATAAAAAGTTTCCGGGATAATTTGTTGTAAATATTAGCACATGTATTTATATCTCCTGCTTTAAATTGAGTCTGCTTTTATTTCCTAGACTATGTCAATATTGTTTGCACAAGTATGCAATGTAGTAGACGTTATAGTCAGAGGAAGAAGGATCTAGATATCAAAAAGCCCTTGTTGTAAGTGTCAAAGATAGGGCCTTGGCAACTGAATAATAGGTTTAGTTCAGGAAGATCGATCTATGTGCAAAAAGATGAACAGATGAGACAAGGCTGAAGGGAAGAAGACTTTGGGTCCATTTCACAGTTGACCCTGGGAAGAATCTGTCCCAAGCTAAACTGTAAGCTGCCCCATCATAGATAACAGAAGAAGGGCTTTCCTAGAATACCCTGGATCCTATGTTGCTTGGATCAGACTCAGAAATTCTTAGATGCCTCTCCAGGCAAACACAGATGACAGCTAAGCTGCAAGATAGCACTGGAGTGAGAATCAGCAAGAGAAGATGAGGCTGGGAGCAAACAGACAGAACCCATGATACAAACTCACAGGATCTGTAGCACAGGAGAGTTAAAGCGAGGGGCACTAGAGTCAGAAGGGTGACCTCTAGCCTTTCCCACGGATGACCCCAGGAGACAGCCTCAGTCAAGCTCGAGAGTCAGCCACAGACACGGTAGTATTGGCCCCGCCTTCCCAAGAAGCCATGAGTGGAACAATTTTATGACAGGAACCACTAGCATGAACCCTAAGCAAACTCCTAAAGATTCAAACCCCAGATCTTCTCTGAGAAGGGCATAGAGAAACAGGAATCAGATTCAGTCTCCATGTCTGAAGGTCAATGAACATCGATTAACCAATCACATCAAAGGAAACACTTGGTTAGTAAAGCCCTCCTGTTTCACACTGTTTTCTGCCTCAGAGGCGCAACTCAATCTATGAGAAAGAGCGACTTGATTTTACAAAATCAAAAGCCTATGCTTTTTTTTCTTTTTACACAACTGAGTATTTTATGAGAAATTTTGTAAAGCTACAGACAATATGAGTATATAGACAAAGATTAAAATGTAACATCCAAAGTGAAAATCATTTTAGTTTGTATTTAAAAAACAAAAGACTAACAAACAACCCAAGCAAGCAAGCAAGCAAGCAAGCAAGCAAACGAACAATAAAGTCACGAGTGCTGTCCTTAAAGTGGATTCTGCAGCTGCCACATAGCAGCAGCTTTACAAGGATATGTCCCATGCCATGATCAAGTAAACCTCTCTCCAGACAAGGCCTGCTGCCCACTTAAAACCCTCAGTGAAGGTGGAAGGAACAAAGCTGCTCCTTTTAAAGTCTCTATTTCATCCAGTTTTCTGGAATGATAAAAAGTGAAAAGGAGATAAAGAAATAAAAAAATGCCTAAGGAAATCTTTCCCAACCTCCCTCAGCCATCATCTGTAGCAAAGCCATCATTAGTGTGTCAGGCTTCCTCGCTTCCCAGAGCTGACGCTCTTCAAACACCTCCTCCTGGCCCACCTCTGTGACTGGTTTTCCCTTTACACTCTTCAGAGTTCACACCTCGAGAAGTCATTCAAAACTCAGTGTGAAAGAATTCCGTGCATAGTTTGGTTTCTTGCTTCTCTCCTTGACAGGAAGGCCAACTGACCTTTGGCTGAGAATAGGACCAATTTCATCATGGGAAAAGCCCAGGGCATATAGTTTGGACAGGGAGGTCTTTCTCTCTAGAAACATCTATTCCCAAAGAGTTCAGGCACTGGGACTCATTCCTTGATCTTCAAGATGTCTCTACCTTGAGGAATTGCCTTTTAAAATGCAAGCCATGCAGCCATAGAGCCATGCTGACATGCAGCCATGGGGACATGCAGCCATGGGGACATGCAGCCATCAGCCATACAGCCGCACAGCCACGCAGCCATGCAGCCAAGGTGGTGGGAATGCCATCTGGATAAGCATCACTCCCCTTCTCCCTGAATTGATCAGATACTTCAAGGCCCAAGAGGACAGAAACACAGAAAGTGCTGGAAGGTAAGCAGAGTAGGAGAAAGAAATCTGGGCATAATCCCCTCCTTAAGTAGTCTGTGAATAGCCACTTTATTTGGCCCTTTAACAGGGTACCTCATATTTCTCTCTTGGAAATCCTCTGAGGTTTAAGCGGTTTAAGTGATTTGTTCAAGGCTGTGCAAACTACAGAGCTCTGAGTTAGAACTTAAGTCTGCAACCATACTGACTTGGAAATCCATGTGCTCTTTACTCCATGCATGTGATTACAGGTAGGAGCACGGGGTTTGCTAAAAGCACTAAAAATAATTCCTGCTTTTTAGACTATAGGGAGTTATCTTAAGAAATAAACTGGAAAGGCTGGAGAGATGGCTCAGCTGTTAAGAGCATTGGTTGCCCTTCCAGAGGGTTTGATTCCCAGCAATGACATCCATCTGTAACTCCAGTCTCAGAGTATCTGATGTCCTCTTCTGACCTTCTCGGGTACTACAAATATATGGTGCACAGACATACATATATACTAAATATCCAAGTACATAAAATAAAATAATTAAAATAAATAAATAAATCAAAGATATGCACAAGGATTTCGCTATGATGCTATCTACTAAAAGATCTAGCCAGAAGGTAAAGTAGCAATGTGCTGGAAATTTTTTATGTTTTAAACATGCATTCTGGTAACTACTGCCACATAGCAAACTATTGTACTTATTTTATCTTATTTTTCTCCAAAAAGGTATAGGTCGGGAACCCAAGAAAAAATAATCTGGGTTATTCTCACAGGGGATCCTGCAGTCATCGACTGATGTAACATTGAGATGGGGTTGCAACTGGTAGTAGGCCATCCTGTGCTGGGTGCTCGTGATGGCTCCTGGGACTAAAAGGTCAGTTCGATGCCTGACCTGTTCTTACAGTGTGGCTGTCCTCACAACATGGGAGTTTCAGGTTGCTGGACCTGCCTGCTAACTCGGAGCCCCAGCAGAAGCACAACAGAAAGCAAGGCAAGTCTGAACCTCATTTTTTGACCTAACTTTTTAATCCCATTAAATCATTGGGCCTACATTCTACTGGAAACAAACAAGTCCAGATACAGAAAGATGGTGAGATACTGACACATTTACAACTAGTTTTTAAGATGTCTTAGCACTTCTAAAGAACTTACTCAATATCATTATGCTTTTGTTAAGTATACATGTGGACAGTAGCAAACATACATACATACATACATACATACATACATACATACACGACACAGATTTTTGAGCATTTTTCTCTTGAATTTGAACACATTTTATTTTCATTTTAACCTAAAATTTTATGCTGAATTTTTATTAATTTTGTGATCACACACACACACAAAATCACATACAACATTTAATTTCTGAAGTTTGTTAGGAACATTTGATCGCCCTCTCCACAGTTTCCAATAAGTGCCTTCCCCTAGGGTCCATCATCTGAATCTCCACAGGGCATTCCACCTCACGAGTTCACTCCTGTTCAGTGTCACATTTGCATCAATAAATCTCCTCAACATCTTAGACCGCTGGTTACCTGCCATGCCTAGCAACTCATAAGGGGCCTGGGAACACAGTGTGGGATGTGACATGTGTGCGTGGTATGGCCTTCTCAGGAAAATCCATGAGCCTTTAAGTCTGCAATCATATTCCTTCGAATGTGGCTTGTCCCCCTCACAGAAAGAAAAGCAACAACAAAAATCTAGCGATCTGTTTCTGTAGAAAGGAAAAAAAATATCAGTTAAGTCTTGTCAATCAAATAACAGGCTGGGGCTGGTAAGATCCATTCATTTAGATTGCTTTCAATGTCAGTGTCAACAGCTACAGACAGAAGGAACAGATGTCCTTCTGTTAGGGGGTAGGGGTGCACGCTAAACCCAAATATTCACAAAAGCCTCAGAGGCTAGACCTCACTAATGACCCTCACTTTTTCTTCCCTCATCCCCTAAAACACTTAAAAACTAAGGTCACCAGCTTCACCAGCTGTTGTATGGCATCAAGAGTGAAGGAATTTATGGCAAGGGTCCTATTAATTACAGCTCATGAAACTGATCCTGTGATATTGCAGACCTTATATATAAATATTATTTATATCCCCAACTTTCAGGAAGGCAAGGTCTATTTCACAGGCTTGCCAGAGGTCAGGGCTCTGCCCCTGATGTTAAACATAAAAGGTGTTGTATAACATAGCTAAACAGATTACAGGCTGGGGTGCAGACATGGTTTTCTTCTCCACACAACTCCGTCTCTCCTGTGACAAAGAAGAAAAACTTCATTCAGTGCACATCTCCTTGGAGCCCTGAGCACCTCTCTAAAGAGTGTACACTTAATCCAGAGGACCATGGGGAGCCATTGAAGGCTGACTGAGAAGGGAGTGAAACGAGCTGAACTATACCTTAGGGGGCTTAAAGATGGAATTAGTAAATGAGAAAAAAACATAAATATAAAAATCTGGCCCTTCAAAGGGACTAACACAGCAGTTCTCAACCTGTGGTCGCTATCCCTTTGGGAGGAGTCAAATAACTCTTTCACAGGGGTCACCTACAACTATCAGAAAACACAGATCTTTACGTTATAATTCATAACAATAGGAAAGCTACAGTTTTGAAGTAGCAGTGGAAATAATTTTGTGGTTGGGGATCACCATGACATGAGAAACTGCATTAAGTGTTCGCAGCATCAGGATGATTGAGGACCACTGAACCAATAGAATGGGTTCTCTATGGCTGGTCTTTGCTACTTTGTGGTTTCTTCTTTCTTCTACCCTTCCCTATCCGTTTTCCACCTTTCAACCCCCTAGCCCTGGATTAGAGAGAAAGATAATACAAAAGAAAGAGGATGACATCATGGTTGAACTACTTGATGTTGATGAGGGGCATCGTCCGATCTTTGCCATCAGGATGTCTAATCTCTTCTTGTTGTTTCTTATTTATTTTTTATAGTTATTTTATATTCATTTCCTTTCATAAACATAAACATCTAGCCCTTTGAAGGAACTAACACAGCAGTTCTCAACCTGTGGGTCGCTATCCCTTTGCAGGGGTCAAACAACTCTTTCACAGTGTCGCCTACAACCATCAGAAAACACAAATCTACATTATAATTCATAACAGTAGGAAAGTAACAGTTATAAAGTAGCAATGGAAATAATTTTCTTCTTTGCATGCAACTACTTAACAAGCAGCGACCAACCAACAACTAACAGTCCACCCCACACAATGGAGCACCAGGCAAATCATAGTCAGTTGCTATGGACCATTTGCAGCAGCTCCATGTCCCCACACTTAGAATTAAAACAAAAGGGATATTCCTATTTCTGTGGATTTTTTTTTAAAAAAAGGAAACCAAAATTCTCATACAGTTCTCTCCTAAACTTGATTATTCTTAATCAATGACGAGCTCAACAGTAACGTAAGACGTGAGAAAAGAACATGAATAAAAATTCTAGAGAAGTTTAAAAGACAATAGACTATTACATACAAGACAGATGAAGCCTGGAGGAAACCAGTGAGCTTCAAGATGAACACTAATGTTCATATTTAATCCAAGAAGTAATGAATATGAAAAGCCAAGAACACAAAGAGAGAGGGTAGCTGACTGCGTGAACCCAAGATGTGTTGGACTAGGATTATTGGTAAAGGGTAGGGAAGAAGTGGGTGAGAATAACACACTACTGTAGCTAATCGAATGAAAACACTTCTTTTGCACACAGGGAAATCAAGAGAAGAATGTAAATCTAGGGGGAAGGCAATGCATCAATTTGGAGCGTGGCTAAGGTGCACCTAAACAGAGATGTGCATCCAAGTGTATGATGTAATAGGATGGCTGCCAGTTGCTGATACCTTGGGACTAATCAGGATAGCATCAGTACAATGAAATGAGAAAATAAGTTATATTTATTTCATTATGTATTATCTTAACTTTAGACCCTTGTGTCATTTTATAACATATAAGATATAGTAGTACTGCAGCTCTAATATCTTCAACATATTAAGGCAGTGGATAGTTTAAAATCTTTAGCAATGTGAGTGGGCAATCAAAAAATAACTAGTTATCTATCTGTACAGTAGAATATTGCTCAGATACAAAAAGGCAAGTTGCACCAATATACACAACATAGGTGATCCCTATAAGACCAAAGAGTGTATATCATATGATTCCATTTATGAAAG
>NW_021604594.1:9542779-9570231 GCF_004785775.1 Grammomys surdaster
GAGAGAGAGAGAGAGAGAGAGCTGGAAAGCAGAGCAGTGGCAGCCTGGGGTAAGGGACAGAGAGAAGAATGCGCTGCAGAGACACAGGAATACTTTGGCCTACTGGGACCACTCGTATACTGACTATGAAAATGACCTCATAGCTACACACAGCCACTGAGCAGAATATAAAATACATACATTATGCCTAAAATACAGTTAATTTTTTTTACAAATCTGATAACAAAAAGGGGCTCTAGAAACCCTCAGAGATGTTATACTAGAGTTAAAAAGAACACCCAAGTCACAGTGATTTACACCAGCAGAGATGGGTTTCTGGTTTATGTTCAGTGTTGGCTGCCAGTCAGCTATGGCTTCACTCCATAGAAGGCCCTGGCTCCGGCGTCCATTCCACATATTTCACAGACATGCACTGAGGCTCTTACTGGAGCATCTTAAAGTTAGTAGACAGCCAAGAATCATTAGAGACGTGATGAGCACAGTTAGTGAGAAGAAACGAGGCCAACGAAAACAAGCAGAAGGGCGGTGTTGAAGAAAACGGAGATCTTTAAAAGCGGGGAAGCCTAACAGAGCTGCCTTACCGAGCAGCCCTGCTAGCACGCTCCGGAGGGTGCTTTTCTTCCGGGAGATGTAATTTACACTTGGTGTGTGTTTAAACATCCTGAAAGGGGATCTGTACAGTGTAAGTGAAGCTTGAGTTGAATTTGGTGATAAGCACATAGATATTAAATAACAATAATGATCTGTTAAAAGCAGGAATGTCTAAATAAACATTTACATTGTCCTGATTATTTAAACATAGCAGGAATATTGGCATAGATAAAATTACTAAAAAATATCCAGTGGCTAGAAATTATAAAGGATGTGTGTGTCTGGAGAGCAAATGAGGAGCGAACTTCACCTTCCAAGTATAAAAATCAATCTGACAAATGACGCCTGCGGCTAAAAAGTGGTCCCCGTATAAGTATGAAATTAAGTAGTAAATTGCGAGAAGATAGAACACTTGCCTCCAAGATAGGCTTGCATCCAAGAGAGAAAAGTAGGCAAAAGTTAATCATCGTTCATATGGACCCCAGAGGAGAGAGAAGCTAATTCTGCCTGAGGACCTCTTCTTGCATCAACCTCCCATCCTGCCCTTGAAATGCTAGGACTATGGACACACCACCACCACGACAGCTCTACCCTGGGTTCCAGAAATCCAAACACAGGTGCTCACATTTGCACAGACGGTACATCAGCCACAGAGCCATCTCCTCAGCCTGTGTGTGCATCTCTTCCATCTTTTCATTACTCATTTTATCTTATTTTGTAAAGACCAATTTCAGGGCCTCACACGTGCTAGGAAGGAGCTTTAGCACTGAGTTTTAACTGAGCGCCTGATCACTGGAGTCGATTTTCCAGTTTCTCTTCCTACTAATATGGATCAAGTTATCAAATTTACAGGGACATAATAGGGGTGTTGGTGACTTCTAGAAGCCCTTGCTCTCTCTTCCCTTTTTTACATCTTCTCTGAGATGCAGGTGTTGATAACATGAACAGACACATTCCTAAGAATTGTTGAAGCAACAAAATAGAAGGCACATTGGCACCGTGTGCCCAAGGGAGCAGAGCAGGTTACCCAAGCCTATCCATCCATTCACACTTGCGTGAAATAGAAACAACCCGTGCTCTTAGCCAAAAGACTGAGTAACAAGGTCCCAATCATTGTTAAGTGATCTTGTTAAAACAGTCACACCGGTGGCCTAAGTAGTTAGGACATCTGGCCAGAGTGCGTGGAGGTGCAGACAGAAGAGAGAGGCATGGAGCTCAGGAAGAAGCCGTGGGTGCTGAGCAAATGCTAGGGAAGTTGGGCACAAAGATGTAGCTCAGTGAAGTCATATGATGCAATTTCATTTATATTTTATTAGAAAATGAGGACCACTGGCTCCTATGTACGAATGGCGGCAACACTGTCATTATAATGATGGGAATATGAAATCTAATGCATGTGTTTAAAGAAAACTCTTCTTACCAAAAGAGGATGCATAAACCATATGCTATAAACAGCAGACAGCACTCACTTGTCTCCAGGAATGTCCTGGGTTAGCCTGGTTGGTTTTTCTACAGCATCGAAACTGTTTTTTCTCCATTCAAAAACTATTACCTCAGAAATTTTAGAAATAGCTTATTTAGCATAGCATAGAAAGTTTTTACTGTAGGGGCTTAGAACTAATTTCTTATTTAGTACAGCACTTTTAAAAGGCATCTCTAATGATAAAATTATACTCTATTTTTAAAATCACTATTTTTAAATCTCTTTGGAAAATACCATCACTTTACTAAGCAACATTTCTATATATTCTATGACATTGAGTAAAAGTTTAACTAAGACTAATAAACCAATTGGAAAGAAAGAAATGTTTTTAAACCAGTAGGAAGTAGTTTTCCAGCAGAAAAACTAGCTGGGAATCAGTATGGGGGAGGAGGGAAAGTTTACTTTCTAGAATGTATTGCAGAATATGTTCTAAATAAGCTAGAAAAGTGTTATATTTTAAGGGAAACTTTTAAAAACTATAATTCTTATCTCGGTAAGGAACATTATATAAACTTATTGAGAAACATCACCAACAAGATAGATGAGGCCAAGTAAGGGGGGAATGGAAAACCGTACGCCAGACAGAAAGAAGAGAAGAGAAGCCGGGGTGATTTGCATTGCACAGGAATAAAAATCTTAATATTTCTCAAAAATCTGTATAAGCCGAGGCTTTCTACATTTTACTAGGTAAAGTTATAAAGGGTAGACCGCAACCAAAATAATGTAAGTAACAGTCAAAGTGCTTAAAATTGCATACAGATTTCCTGACACTAAAAACAGAAACTCAGGCAACGGTGACCTCACCCACGATATCAAATGGGCACACGTTTCTAGTTGCTGGCATTCTCATGCCACTAGCATGACATAGTCGGCTACTTAGACGACAACCTGAGATAATCTGTCTTTTGACAAACTAAGTCATTTTGATTAGTATACACCCGGGGAAACATTTAAAAGAAAAAAATTACTTAAATAAAGATGTTTGTTAAATTTTTTACCTGTTGCTTGGATGAGGGAGAGAGAGACATGTGAGTGACATGTATGTGTGTGATGTGAGTGATCATGAGTACACACTGAAAGGGCATGTGTTTGGAGCCCTTCTGATGTGTGTATGCATCAGTTCTCCCCTTCTGCTGTGGGTTAAATGGATCAAACTTGAGTGGCCAGGCTTGCACTTTGACCTGCTGAGCCATTTGTTAGTCTGCTTCTACAAATTCTACTGTAAGAAAATTTTCCTTAAAGAAACGTCATTGTACGCATTTAAGAACCATCTTACGGTTGAGAAGCTGGTATGTGGTTTGGGTGTATTGCTCTTGCTGTACAGTGTTATGCAAATGACATGGATATGTATACAATTATGTGCAAAAATGTTTAAATATCAGGCATGTGAAACAGAACATCAATTATTATGCTTAATGAGTAGATTTATATAAAACTTCAAGTCTCCTCATTGAAAAGAATCACAAGATCTGCAAAATGAATTGGAGTTTGAAACATTGTTTTTCTATAAAATGTTGGATTGAACCATGAAAGATAAGAGATGAATTAGTCAAGTGAGAGAAATTATTTTTCCAGCTTATAATCATCTCTAAACCAAGTCATAATTTCAACAAGTACTATTTATTAAATGTCTAATGTGTGCTGGCAATTCTGCTGGCTTCTGAAATGCAAGATCTGCACATCACAAGCCTCCAGCAAGTTCGATGCTATCAGCCCTCGCTTTACAGATACAAATGGAAGCTTGGGGAGATTAAATAGTTTGCCAAGCTACCACACAATTACTGTTGGATAGAGCCTAAATTAGAATCTACTTCTACTTCCAGGTTATTTCATTAAAAAGCATTCCTTCATGAGAATCCTCATGGAGGAAGACATTGAAAAGCACAAATACTATCCAAGAAAAAAAAAAGGAAATTCCACAATCCAAAGATCACTTGATATTTTCCCAAATAGCCTTCCAATATTTTCCTAGCATGCTTTCTTTCTCATAGTTAAATTCATAGCCCATGTATAATTTCATATCCTGCATTTTATTTAACATTACATCATACTCGTAAGTCTTAATGACAGCATAATACACTATTACATGGATATTCTGTTGCTTACTTAACCATTTAACATACATTTGGACACTGCCAGTTTTTCACTATTAGAAACAGTGCCACAATAAAATATTCAGTGTACAAACCATGCTTGGCAAGAAAGTTAGCTAAAAGATGAAGCATTGGATAAAAGGTGTGGGAATCTCAAAGAGCTGTTATACATTTCTTCCCAGGAAGGTTGTATCAGTTCACACCAGCAGTGCCTGAGAGCATTTGTCTTAAGCACAGCCTTACCAGGACCATTACTGCCTTTTGATCCTTGCTAATGGACAGATGAAATATTAGGCATTCTGGTCTAATTTAATCTTACAGATGATAGTTTTGAAGGTTTGTTTTTTAATTCAATTTTCTTCAGAGGACCTCCTAAGTACTCTAAATTCGTTCGGTTCCAGACACGTCATCATAAAACAATCGCATATCCTCGGCTTTTTCTCACATGCTCCCTCCCCAAAGACAGGAAACCTGCAGTCTTTGCTTTGGTTAGTCACTCGCCATACTTAAAGACAGGGTGCATGGGAAGCATTTTGACAAAAACAAAACAAAACAAACAAAAATAAACAGGTAGCAATTTTTTTTTTCAAAATGTTCATAGCCTTTAAGTGAGTACACTCTATCCTGATGGACTGCCTCTGCAGACCAGCTACATTTGATTTGGTGGTTTCTAAATGAATCTCAAAGAAAATGAATCAAAAAAAGTAGCTGTGACCTTTTGTTTTTCTTTGTTTCTCTCATCTCATTTCACAAGAGTCAAACATCTGACCAAGAACAGCTGTACTGAAAGCAGCAGAAATTAAGCAGGTGGCACCACCTGTGGCTAATCAATTATAAGTTCTCTAAGTAAATTCTCTGTTGATACCCAGTTATTCTGAACTTTTTTGCAAGAAGCCTTAGGAAGATTCAAGTTGAGAATTTTTTTTATAGATCATATAGATGGTGGGTGGATGGATGGATGGATAGATGGGTGGGTAGATGGGTGGGTGGATAGATGGATGGATAGATGGGTGGGTGGGTAGGTGGATAGATCTATGGATGGATGGATGGATGGATGGATGGATGGATGGATGGATGGATAGATGGATAGATTGGTGGGTAGGTGGATGGATAGATGGATGGATAGATGGGTGGGTGGGTAGGTGGGTAGATGGATCTATGGATGGATGGATGGACAGACAGATGGATAAATGGACTTTAAAACAGTAGTAAGCAGTCATCTCACTCTAATTTAACCTGCTATGGAGCAAGTGGCTTACTAAGAAATGGTCACATCAGCTACTTGCAGTGGGTGACAGAGTCACTGCTATGGCTTGAAGGTGAAATGTCCCTCATAGCCCCTGTGTTTGAATACTTTGTCCCCAGCTGGTGATTCCATTTTGGGAATCTATGGAACATTTAAAATGTTGGACTTAGACGGAGGAAGTGGGTCCTTTGGGGTGAGATGGCTTGAGAGTTATAACCCAACCTGCCATGTGAAACTCTCTACTTCCAGGTCTATGCCACATCATATAAGAAGCAACTGCAAGTACACTTCTGCTACCACAGACTTCCCAAGCTCTCTGCCATATAACAAGTATCTGTTAGAGAGGGAGAAGGAGAGAAGGGGGGGATGGTACAAATGAAGTCTCCCTGCCTATTGTCTCTCCTGCAACTCTACAGAACCTTGTTTCACATTTGTGGATATGGAGAGGAAAAATGGATGAGTCAGGGTACATCATTTGCACCTTACATTACTCCAGACCAACCGTCTTTCAAATGTATATATGTGAAAGCAGGGACTAGTACTAACAAGTAATTCAGGTCCTTCCCATGTGATCAATTCTAAAATAAAGGAAGGAGAGTAGGGGTTGGGGTGTAGCTCAATTGTAAAGTGCTTGTCTACCAATGACAGGCCCTGGATTCAATCTTCAGTACCATACAATATGCAAGGGAAGGAAGGAAAGGAGGGAGGGGAGATGGAGAAAGAAACAAGGGAGGGAGGGATAGACAGGCTTTCTTTCCATGTGTTAGACTCTATAGTACTAAAATTCTGAAGGGAGGACAGACAACATGAAGACACAAACATACAAGCAAGAAAATGCAGACTGCTGATAAAGAATGGAATGAAGTCAACAGAACAGTAGAACATCTCAGGGCTGTCCAAGGTAGCATACTTGGAAAGGCATTTCGAAGGAATGATGTTTTAGCTGAGACTTGAGGTAAGAGGAACAACCAATGAGCCAGCCAGGGCGGGACCACAGAACAGAACCTCCTACAACACACAGAGGTCACCGAGACACAGGAGGTAGACCAGGTGGCCAACTCACTAGGAGGAAGGGAAACAAAGGAGAAAAAAAGACACTGCCTTATGTAAAGGCCACTGGAGGGTGGGCTTTGCAGAAGGAGCTGTGGGAAAACTGAAGAACTTTAAGCCTAAGCACAGATGTTAGGGAAATAGTCACTCCCTTCCTTTGTACATCTGCAGGCATAACTCCCTATCTTCCCAGCAAATCCTATAGTGACCTCATTATTCAAGACTCTGAACTTGAGCTCCCAGTTACCCCTTCATTCACACTGTAAGAATGCAATGTTAGGACCTAGCCTTCTTTCTAAGATACTGAGACATTATCTGTAGCAGACTCACAGAGGAAGAGAGTCTCCATCAGAGGATGCCACATCCTGTACCCCATCTGCCCCCCTACGTACCTGTGAATCAGAAAGCCTAGCTACTGACTTGTGCTATAACCCTCTCTCCATCCTCTGCCACACAAGCCCTGGTTCTCTTCAAAGAGCTGGCCATGCCATTGCCCCTCTTGCTATCTGTCCGTGGTACAAATAACTCTTCTAATAAACTCCGTGGTACCCAGCTTTCATCTCAGCAACCTCCTGAACCTTCCTGTTCCATTGCTTGCTCTGCCTTTCCTCTCCCACGCCTGTCACCTTTAACACATACTGTCATTCAGTGTTGTCTCGTTTCTTTTTGCTGTTAGCCTCCCATGTGGATTTAAGTTCCACAAGCATGGGCTTCTGGGGTTTGGTGTGCTGATCTATCCCAAGAGCCTGGAACAATAGCAGCAGAGCAGAAAGACCTGTGTCCATGATGACATGATCAGCCACGGACTTCCCCTCCTGGAGCCACACAATTTCCTGATGTGTTTGGTAAATTTGCAATGACACCCTTTCTGAGTGGAATGATATGGATGGCTAGACACTGCGCCCACCCCTGCCAACACACACACACACACACACACACATCCACTGCCGAGGCCTGGCTCCTGTGTGGTTATAGAAGAAGTGAGAATTGAGGCTATAGGTGTGATCAAGATTGACAGTGATGGTCTTAAAGCAGGGGTTATCCTGGACGGTTTAGGGAAGCCAGCTGCCAGTGTGAGGACTTTTAGAGGTATCAGAGGAAGTTAAAAGAAAAGTCCCAAAAAGCAGCAGTGTGAGGAGGATGTTGCTGTCCACTGAAGGACGAGGCTGTGAGTGAAGAGTTCAGGCAGTCTCTAGAAACTAGACAAGGTGAGGACAGTGGGGAAGCCCTGCCTGGGCAGACAGCTCTGTGGGTTTTGTTCAGTTTCACTGTGAAGGTAAGATGGCTCTAAAAATGGAAAATGATAAGGTCTACTAAAAGGCAAACAAGAGCCAGTGAGATGGCTCAGCAGGTGAATGTGAGCTGGGCGAGCCTTGAGAACTGAGTTCAATACCAGAAACTGTGAGTTGTCATCTGACCTCCACACATGCACCGTGGCATTCAAAGCCCCATCACATACACACAAATAAATATAATGAAGAAGAATGATAAAATTCAGAAGGCAGCTTACCGATCCAGCAGTTCTACTACTCATAATATTCAAAAGAAATGAAGGCCTGCCTACGGTCACTCCATCCTGAACACACACAATCTTCTCTGATCTCAGAAGCTAAGCAGGGTCTGGCCTGGTTAGTACTTGGATAGAAATGAAGTTCTATGTCAGAGACACCTGCACTCCCAAGCTCGCCGCAGTACTGCTCACAACAGCCAGAATACTGAATCAATTTAGTGTTTGCCAATGAACAATCGAGCAAAAAAAAAAACGGGTACATAAATACAGTAAAATACTATTCAGAAAAGAACAAAATTCTGTCATTTATGAGGATGTCAAATGACCCTTTCACGGGGGTCACATATCAGATAACCTGCATACCAGATATTTACATTATGATTCATAACAGTAGCAAAATTACAATTATGAAGTAACAAAAATTAACTTTATGGTTGGGGGGTCACCACAACATGAGGAAGTGTGTTAAAGACTCACAGCATTAGGAAGGTCGAGAACCACTATGTTAAGAAAAATGCAGCAGGTGACAAAACTTCACAAACTTATGTGCAATTAAAACATCCTATTCTACAATAGGAGAGTAAGATGTGAGGACCAGAGAGCTAAGATTAAGAAGAAGGGGTGGAAGACTTAATCAAATGGCTCAAAATCACGACTGTGTGAGGCAGAGACATATCTAAGCAAACATGGAGACTAGGAAGAAAGTAACTGCCTGGTTAAGAAGGGTCGGGGTAAGGGTCAAGTGGGGAAATGGAGAATGACAAACGAGTTGGCTTTCCTTGGTGGTGAAGACGCTCTACAATTGGTTGTGGTGTGTACAGCGTACAGCTCGTGAGAATACACGAAACCCATTGAATTGTGTGGTTCAGGTGAATCCTGATGCGTGAGCTCTCCCATTAAAGATGTCTGTTTGGTTTTGTGGCTTTGTTTTGTTTTTAAGATCACAAAACACAAGGGAAATTATTCCTTCACTGAAGCCCCCAGAAGGTGCACAGCTTACTACCCTGGGTCCTGCTTCTAACCTACAAGACAGTGAATCTGCGGTGACTTATGCCAGGAAGCTATGTTTTGTGTGTGTGTTTATCCACTATCAACAACTAATACAAGATACTACATACTTTAAGCATTCAAATCTAAATTGAGAGTGAAGGGGTGCTACTGTAATTTTAACAACAAAAGGGGGCACTGTAAAATATTAGAAATGCCTTCTTATTTGTTTGCATTGCATTATATCAGATTTTCTGACATTTGTGACCAAAACTATCCTATGTAATATACTAAGCATACAAACATATTTCATAGGTGGCCATAAACTTATTCTTAACATTCCTCAATTTTGAGATATTAATTTCAGCAAACAAATATAGAGTCAATACCAACCTAACTCCATGTGTGGAACAGCTTCTGTAGTGTGGAGAACCCAATCCCAAGGTTGGCCTAGAGTGTGAGAGGGAAATGAAAAGAAAGGAAAAGCCAGTTGCCATTTTCAAAAAAAAAAAAAAAAGTTTATGAGAAAGCCAGACAGACAAATGCCACAGAAATTAAGGACCTAATGAGCTGATTTATAGAAGAGCTGTTTCTTGGCAACATCTCAGGATGTCCTTGTGCCAAGTGGCTCTATACCTCCAGGGAGGAAAGAAATGGAAAACCTGGTATTTCACCACTATTCCTCTCCCCAGTGAAGCATCCTTACTTCTAAATGTAATGAGAGTTGTTTCCCCAAGGCAGACTAGGAAAATAGAAAGCAAAGGTGTACTTTAGAAAACTCAAAATATATCTGACATATTTATAATAGAAAAAAATACAGGAAAAAATTGCCTATCAAGTACTGAAGACGTGTGTGTGTGTGTGTGTGTGTGTGTTTAGGCTCATTTAAAGAAACTATCTCCAATGCATCTCTATGCTGGACTGAGCTTAGGGAATTTGCCTTGGGTATTGAAATGGGAGCAACAGGACCAGCGAGTGGTAGAGTTAAATGTTCAGGAACCCTAAGGGAACTAACATAGAGAGTGTACAAAGGAATGCAAGAGGAAAGATGTAAATTTGAAGGCTCCAGTCTGAGAAAGGAATTCCATTTCCTGAGATCACTGGAGCAAGGCAGAGTCCTGGAACATGAAGCTATCAGCCTGGGGAAGTACCAGAGGCCAGAGGTTGTTCTGGTTACTGGGAAGGGACTCCAAGTACCAGAACAATTTCCTGCACTCTGAAGAATAGGGAAAGATTACCCCCAATCTCTCTTGGTTTAGGATACACAAGGGAAGAAGGTCAACCTCAAGTGAAAGATCAGGAAGTCTGTCAGAAAGCACAGGTGACTTGTATTTAGCTGATTTTCTCAGGTGTATTGACAATGTTCAGACAAAGGACATATGCACCATTCAGAGTGAAGGCAAGCCTGCTGACCAGTGCAGATATCTCAGGGGGAGCAGTGAGAAACGTTGGGGTATCACATACAAGATGACAGTTACACAAAACAGATATAATGAGGTCAAGGCACCTGGAATCTGGTTCCCATGCGGCTGTTCTCTGAAAGGGGAAGCCAGGGAACATTAAGAATATGAATATTGATTGGTGGGAAAGCTGAAGACCCAGCACAAGCAGGGCATCTAATTGAGTCAGAGACTCGTCTACCCTGGCCCTGCATTTCCACCTGCCCCACCACAAAAGAAACCACAACTCCCATCCTGTTAATGACTTCTTCACTTTTGTCAAGAAAAATGGTTCTGCTCCATTCTGAATCGTCTTGAACTCTCTGTAGCTTCCAGCCATTGATCAATAGCTATTATCGTACCCTGCTTTGGAGGCATCCTGGATTTGGTTGGCCCCATTTGCTCATTCATTCATTCAGTCCATGCCGACATCCCCAGAGTGCTGGGTGCTAAGGAAGATGAATAAGATGCAGTCTGACTAGTCGGAATGTTGAGCACTCTCCTGGGGAAACTGAGCCAGAAAGGTTGTCTCTCTGTTCTTTGATTCATCTTTTTCACGTTTTCTCACCTGCCATCCTAGGTTAGACTCTCTTCCAAATGCTCCATGACTTTATCAGCCATATAAAGCGAGGCCGATTACCCAGTCTACTCCTTATAGACAGTGGGAATCTGACTGCAGCCCACTCCCGTCTCTCACTAGTCCATAAAGCCAGCTGTGCTTTTCTCTTGCTCAGAAAAATAAAATTATTCCTCAGTTTCCCCTACCAAAAGATGTGTCTCTACCACATTTACTGAACAATGGTTAGGATCTGTGTTCATTACTCAGGAGACATAAAGAACAATTTTTTGGCCGAACCTAATTAATTTCTTCTCAATTTCAGTATCTGTGATACATTACAAGCATGGACTAGCACATGCTTTCATCTTCTCTAAGTCATGTGCTGCTCTTAAAGACCCACACTTGGGTCCTCTCTGGCTCTTGGATGGGAGCTGTAGGTTTTCCTTCATATGTTGAAGCCATTCACAGACTTTACATTGCCCATAGTGATGGAATAACTCCAGGTTCAAATATCACCACAAAGTTTCTATTTCTCTTTGCTTCAACCAAGAAGTGTTTAACTCTGGTGGGACTGGACTGAGCAGGAGACTTCCCTGAACCAACCTCAGAAGTTGAGCAAGATGAGACTTGATTGGCCAGACTGACACATGAGTGAACACCCACGTGAAGTCCATCAATGCCATCCTGAATTGAAAAGGTGACAGGTCTCTGCACTAAGTTCTGGAGACAAAGGCACACATGTTCATTTCTGAGGGGCAGGAAAGGGCTGCTCTGGGAGAGACTGTAGCAAGAGGATTCTAAAACCTCAAACGGCTCTGAAGGGAGCACTGTTTTGCTCTGATCCAAGTTCACAGGGTGTAAGTTATCTGGGTTCAGATGCTGGCTCTGTGTCTGTGATTCAGTTTCTGAGACTAAGAAAAGGAAACACCAATCTCAAGCAAGTAAAGAAGTTGTGCTTGGCTCTTCAAAAGTGCTCAATGTGGGTTCTCTGTGGTAGAGACATCAAGGAAGGAACACTGGAACAGACATGATGACCGACTTAAGTAACGAAACCTTTGCATGTGTAGACTTATGACCAATCCAAGCATGGCATTATGTGCTCTGAGATGGAAACACAAAACTGTCATACAAGAAAAGGAAGAGAAGGGAGGGAGAGAGAAGGAGAAAGAGGAATAGAGGAAAATGGGAGGGGGAGAAAAATAAGCAAAGAAAAAAGAGTGGATAGGTAATTAAAAGAAAAAAATCAATGTTGGAATTAATCCAAAGACCTTGCACATGCTAGGCACACAAGTGTTCTATCACTGAGCCCTTTTTCTGGCTTCTAAAAAAAAAAATTAAAGGCAGGGTAGCTACTCACTCCTCTAATTGTATCTGCCGTCTCCAGCTTAGGCCTTCTGTGAGCACACCCAGTATGCATTTCATTAAACCAGTGAAGGCTAGAGCCAGCTAATTGCATACCTGGTAACAACAGTCATTACAGCAGCCCCTTGATCAGATACTTAGCTTGAGTGATCCCCTTGGCTGGTGACCCGACTAGCATCGGAAAACACTCACATGTCTAGCTAGGGTGATGGAGGGCAGGAAGTGTAACCTTTGACCAGGCAAGTGGTAACAGTGTGGCCCTTTCTGCAAGGAAGAACCAAAGGAATTAAAATTGAGTCAGTCACCAAGTAGATTGCATTTAGGGCCACCTATAAATCTCTCTGAAAGATTCGCCAAAATGTTTACTTTTCTTAGTAATTTAAAACAAATGGGGAAAGGTTTGGACCAAACCTTGCAAAAACAAATTTGGTTCCCTTTTCTCCTTTTCCATCACACAGGCAAGGTGTTCCCTTTGCAGGGTTTGTGCCTCCACCATGACGGTGCTACAAACCAGAGCTGAAAATTAAGACTACTCCTGTCCCTTCGGCTGATTAGACTGCAATTGTTCTGTGACGGACACATGTGGGTGACATCGAATTCTCACACACTAAATAAAGCTAGGATGAGGAAAAATTCGTTTCATGCATTTACTTGAAATCTTTCTTTGTTTTCCACTTCTCCCCTTAATAACATTCAGATTGTGTTTTGCAATGCCACCAAGAGTCTGCCTGGGACACAAGGGACCTGATTCTGTGGTTGTTCCTGTTTATAGTTACGGTGTTTACCCTAGGGGTGGGGGTGAGGCTCGAGCAGAGACGCTCTTAGGAATTAGAAGACCAGGCAACCGTGAGCCCAAAGCAGCCTGAGTCCAGTTCCCAGCTTTGTCCTTTATCGTAGTTTGGCCACTGGAACGTAAAGATTCATGTCCTATCGTTATTCCTTGCTGGCTGTTCTTGCTCAGATGTCTCTGAATTGACGAGGACTACTTAAGGACCTACACAAAGTAAATGCAGCTTTGATGATGCTTCCGACTCTGACACCACATCAAACTCTCCTTCTTGAGCAAGGTATTGATTTGAAAATTGGCTTCCTGACTTCTAAGTAATTGTCAATTCTTTTTTTTTTAATGGAATTCCTGTCTACTGACTATATAGTCCTTTTTCTGCTTGTTTTTCTATTACTATAAGTGAGGTGCATTCTGGTCCCCACAGAAGGATTTTTGTATTCTTAGTATAAAAGGATGGAGAACAAATGATGCTCTGATTGGTCCCCAGGAACTTTCTCTATGGCTAATTCACGAATATTCACTCAGCATTCTCTGTTCTATGGTAACCTTGAACTTTAATTTCAAGACAGCATTTAGCATTTGGTCTAATTTTAAGAGAAGTGATTTTGTTTCATATAGCAAAAATTTCTGTCTGTGGTTTCCATTTATTTTATTCAAACCATCCGTCCAGTTTCATTGGCATCTACCCCATAGGCACTACCAGAGAAACGCAATGTACTTGCCTTGAAGTTCTGTCTAATGAGCTGAACATGGTCAGGAATGAGTTAGACATGCTGTGTGAATCTACAAATTGTTGGTGACAGAGAAGGGAAATTTTTGATTTTATACATATATATTTATTTATATATTATATTTACATATAATTATTTATATATCTAGGAAGATGAAACTTTCTCCATGATGGGAAGAAAATTTTTCTCTTCCTCTAAAGGTTTTAGAAAAGTAACTGAGAAACACTAAAAAGGATGCAATAATCTCCAGTGAGGATTTTATCTGCCCCTTAGACCTTCCCTCTCTCTCTCCGAGGAACCTCACTGTGAAGCCTCCTGAGTTTAGATCCATGAAAATGAGGCCCCTTTCTCTGGCTCCTTATCTACAGTGATGGATCTACTCCTTCCCCCCCCAACACACACACTCCTAGGCCCACTAAATACCCACTAGATACCCTAGAGTGCTATGTCATGCCTGTCCAAAATGTCCCTGGGGAGGAGTTGAGGCACCAGCTCTGAGATTGAAGAGGATAAGCTTGACTATGACACTGTTGTGTCCATGGAAGGTAGAGAGAGGGTGGCCCAAAGCCCAGGCCTCTTGTTCAGTTTTGTTTGCTGGCCTCATATGCCAGGTGTTTGGTAGTGAAGAAGAGAGATGGGCCTGCACATCCAGAGCCTCTGAGTTAGCGTGGAGACAGATGGAGAAGAAGTAATGAGAAGGGCGACGGTGATGCAAATGAGAAGTCCGGTGCTTTGGGAGCCTCTTATGTGTAGAGTGAGGGGAGTGAGCCATGGTGGAGAGGGTGAAAAGTCTTCCTCAAGGAGGTTCTGCCCACCATCTCCTCCCAGGATTCCTCTACATCCCACCAGAAGCTACACACTGGGACTCAATGTGCAAAGCTAGGCTTTCCTCTGTTAGGCATGGCTGAGAAGCTGAGGCCAAGAATCTCTACTGATCACAGGTCTCCTCAGTGGGTCTCTTTCTCTCCCAGGTGCCTTCTAATTAACTATCGGTCACAACTTTCTTCCATCGCCAGCTGAGTGATGTCTTGGAACAACTTCTGTTTTAGAAAGTAAAGTTGCTTGATTTCTGAAGTAGGACAGTGGTAGCCTGGGTGCCAGCTCTAAGACATTGATAAGGTCACTGTATATGGGGGAAAACGGTATCTGTCTCAGATGATCTCGTTCAGGAGCTAAGACAAAGCAGAAGGAAATGCTCACCCATGAATGCTGCCAGCTTCTTTCTCCATTCTGCAATAACCTTCAAACCCAAGGCCGTATCTGCAAACTTTTGAAAAGGGAGAGAGCAATGCACTGCTTTTCAAATTGAATAACTCTCGGCTTTACTTCAATATCACTCCCTCCCAACATACACACACACACAAATTCCTACCAAAATAAATGCATGCCCTTTGGGGGTTTGGGTGGGGGAAGGATCTCCTTGTGTAGGCACAACCCAGCCTTGAAAACATGACCCAGGTTCAGCCACCTGAGCGTTAGGATTATTGGAGCACAGTCCCCACATCTGGCCATAGTGCATGTGTTTTTAAAAAGAGACAGAAATGTATTTCTTTAACATGAAAACTCGTATGATAAATACAGATATCATTATCCATACTTGTGTTTAATTTTCTTCTAAACTTCTGTTTTAAAACCAAGGACATTAGTTCCTAACCCAGAAAGACTTTTTTTTTTTTTTGAAAGGAATTGCTGGGCTTTTGGAAGTGTGCGTATCTTGACACTTGGGATTCCTCAAACATTTCTTGCCTCCTGCTGCGATCGGGAATGCACAAACTCCACACGCTTCATTCACTTATCTTTGTTCCCCATTGGACTTCGGGCACCTTCTGTGTTCCACTCCTTGTTTTACTAAATAGCTTTGCAAAAATGAAATTCTCAGATAAAGAATCGAAGTCTGGAATTATCTAAACTCCAGTAACACTGAAGGCAAGAAAATCCACAGGCTCATAGCTCCCTGGGGTTGATAAATGACACTTTTATCCCCACTGATATGACAGTAATGTAATATGCCACTTCCAGATTTACTGTCTCTTCTTCTTTTATTTATAGGAAGAGCTACGTCTAGCCACCTGTGTTTTGTTTTGTGTGGTTTGGAAAGGAAATGGAACTATAGGTACACGAATACGTTATTTTCTGTGTAATGTAGTAAGTGCAACCTAATAAACTTTCTCAGAAGCAGCATGGCTATCTTCATAAACTAAATTTAAAGGTAAAAGTGGCTTGGAAGTCTGGTTTTAGTTGTTGGAAAAAATAATGAATGCAGTAAATAAAATGTTACAATATATATAGAAAAAGCCACACCCGTATTTCTCCTCCCTCCCCTGAGTACTTTCACTATTTTCTGTGAGGTTTTTGTCACAGATGCATTTTTTAAAAAGCAATCTCCATTTAAATGCCACTGCAGGCTTGGCTTTCTCACACCTGTAAACAATTCCTAGTTTTCTACAGGACAAACTAATTTTGCCCATTCATGGGCAACTTACACAATATAGTTTCTGCTCATGACTTAAATCATAGATAATTACTATTTTGCTAATCTCTATCTTTTGATGAGTCAATAATATCTTTAAAATAGCACCCTGAGAAACATATCAGAGCCCAGAAGCCCTCCTAGTGCAATATAACATTTTAAGACATGGGAAAACAGTTTTCAAGAGACTATGAGGTCAGCCAGGATGATTCTGTTATACAGGACCACAAATCAAGTCCATAGATCCACACATCTCTTTCTCAACAGCCACCGTGGCATCCCACCCGCTCCAGCATATCATGTGTCCTGGGTAGATGCTGATTCTCATGGAAAGGAAGCCCCTTGCTCATCACTTTCTCCAGTTGAGGGTTGGGGGGCGGGGAGTTCACAAAGCTGTCCTCTGCTGTAAGCATAAATGACATGCTAACCTGACAATTCGGGATGATTATGCTTTTATGTCTATTCATTCATTCATTCATTCATTCATTCATTCATTCATTCATTCACTCATTCAATCTGTGGAGACAGGAGCAGATAGTTCTGGAGTTAAACTTACAGGAAGATATGAAACTCCCGGTATAGATTCTGAGAGCTCAGGACTCCAGTCCTCTGGAAGAGCAGTACACATTCTTAACCACTGAGCCAGTTCTCCAACACTTTCCTGTCTTTTAAAACCTGCCCTTTACTTCCTCAAAGCTGAGCTGTAGGTTCTGAGGTCTTGAATAGTGTGCCAAGGTCCTAGAGACTGTGAACAAGATTTTATGCAACTCCTTCAACTTAGGAGTCCACCCTGAGGAGCATACCAGGGTTCTACTGAGGTCCCTACCAGGGATCGCTCAACCTGGCTCTCTGGTGTAGGGTGAGAGCCTCTTTGCTGTATGGTTATTTCAGACATCAAGTCAATTCTCAGCCAACTGGAGTCGTGAAGAAAGGTCTCCTCTTGGTTTGGCAGGATTAGGGCAGTCACTAAACCACAGGGCATGCTTTTATCCCAGCCCACGTTTTATGATCCTAAGGAATGCTGGGTAATGATCTAAGAACGTGGAAAGCAGGGGCCGCGGAGGTCTGAGTCTCCTGGAGAGTTTAAATTTCCATGAACACCAGCTGAAGTGGTGATTCTGTTAGCGGTGGCATTTCCAGCTCCCCAGCTGTTGACAAGGAAACCCAGCACACGGCCCTCTTTCCAGCAGGGCAGGCCTGTGTACGGTGCTGTGAGTCATGGCTGAGCACAGCTGCCTTTGAACTGAGACCTGGTGCTTCACACTAGAAAGGTCCATATCCCTTTACAAATCCCTCGAGCCTCGACATCTATTTGATACGTTCTCTTCGCGTTTCACATCATTTCCCATATGTTAAGCCACTGCTTCAAGGGCATTCCGAGTCTGGGGAAGAAAACTGGCCCTGGGTATATTCTGTCTACCATGGTTGCGATCTGCTTTCGGGTACACAGCTCACCTCCTCCTTTGCAGGTAGGCATGCTGGTTTAAGGACTCAGGGCTTTTTTTTCCCCCAGAGGATATCCATCTGCTGGAAGCAACATGCTAGAGAACACTGACACAGCAGTGTAGACATTTCTTTGTGAAAACAGAAACAGAGCATAGTACAGGATTTCAGATCCACGCAGATGGATCTTCTGGACAATCAAGCATTTGTCCAAAACGTTACACAAAGAACGCTTTATTCTCAGGACATTATTCCTGCATCATGTGTTCAATACAGAACTCACTGGGGGAAAATCATCTCTTCAGTGCGTGTTCACAAACTTTGATAACTGTAATCATATGGCTAAAATATGCATAGCCTTCTCAGTTCTCCGTTTGACAATGTATGGTCATACAGGTCTATCAAATCAAATGTATGCTCATTAAATATACAATCTGATAGAATGAGAGTTTCTGGATTACTTCAGAAATTTGTTTTTAGTTTTTTTTTTTTTTAATTAGGCCTGTCCTTTTTGTCATAAATCCTAACACTTTAAGGACCGGAAAGTACCAAAACCTATCAAATTTGTCATAACTAGAAATTCTGGAATATGTCAGAATTGTAGAACCAGGACTCGGGGTTTTTCCCTCCACTCAACAGACCACACTCATCCTCCAGAATGTTCTCATTTTCTTGATAAACTGTCAGTGCTTTTATTTCAAAAATAAAACATTTTTTAAAATAATGACATATCTGTTTTTCTCTTTGTATTAGGGTGCCATAGGATTAAGTACATTGAAATCATTTACATCTATCAGAATTGGCTCTTGTCTTGTGATAGTTCTGCAGTGGAATCCTCTAGTAGTGGCATCTTTTAGGACAAGACAAAAATATTCATGGCATCAAAATCCCTTCTTTTCCCTCCTACGGATAGTTCATCCAAAAGAAAAATGCTGTCTTTGTTTGCCTGCTGCCCCATAGGATGTAGTTGGGAAAATCTTGTGCAAATACTTTTAATGTTCCTTTGAGTTTGAAGGAAGAAGGGGCTAGAGAGATGGCTGAGAGGTTAAGAGCACTGGCTATTCATCCAAAGGACCTGGGTTCAAACCCTAGCACCCACATAGCAGTTCACAACTGTCTGTAATTCCAATTCCAGTAAATCTGACACTTCCACACAGACACACAGACATGGAGGCAGAACACAGTACCAATGTAAAATAAGATTTAAAAAAAAAAAGTTTGAAGGAAGAAGTGTAAGGGCTTAGAATGGCTATTTTTCAAATGAAATACCAAGTATAATAATATACATTTTAATGTAATATTAAAATTGATCATTCTAAATAGAAAGATAACCTTCAAAGCATCCTTCTGCTGTGGTACAGGAGCTGTGGATCCTCCCTGATGGACCTGAACTGCAATGGCATTTTCCTTAGAGGTCCTTATAACCCCTAGACCATTTCTTTCCATCGTCCCCTTTACTGCAAATATACTTTTCTTTTCTCTTTCTAATTTTACTCATCAAATATCTAAAATGGAAATGCCCCTTAAGGTGGACCCTTTTGGCCTAATATGACCTCACTAACCAAGTCCCAAGCTGAGGGTCGGGGCAGGACTTCTGCCCATTACCCAGGATGCTCTGCTAATCTTCATTCTCATCCACTGCATGGAAAGTCAGGAGAAGGTTCAACATTACTTTGCCTCAGACCTAAGAAAGCTGAAGATTGAGCAGAAATGAGGCTTCACAGCAAAGATGTCACATTTGAGTGTCTCTCTATCCTGTGCTTAGAGGAGGAGAGATACACTGAATTATACAACTCTTTTTACTATTTGTTCTACATGAAGAAAATATTTCCTAAAGTATCAATATTCTCAGGACTATATGGGCCCTGACAACTATGCTGTATCAATATACTGGGGCTGCCATAGCAAAATACTACTGTCGGGTGACTTTAGCAATTTAGAAACTAA
Source organism: Grammomys surdaster (assembly GCF_004785775.1). Lineage (NCBI taxonomy): Eukaryota > Metazoa > Chordata > Mammalia > Rodentia > Muridae > Grammomys > Grammomys surdaster. The sequence goes on from NW_021604594.1 coordinate 9,562,478, forward strand.
TTTTCCCACCCGCTGGAAGCCATAAGTTCAAGATTAAGGTGTGGGAGGTTGGAGGTAGGTTTGAGGCCTTTCTCTTTGATTTGCAGGCAATTCCCTTCTCGACCCCATGGCCTTCCCTTGGTCTATATTGTGTCCTAATGCCCCCTTCGGATAAAGAAGGATTCTGATTGAGTTAGAGCCACATTTTGCCTAACAACTTTTCAAAATCACTATCTCCAAATATAATCCCATTCTGAAGTATCAAGGATTAGCACTTTAATATATGAACTTGAGAGGGGGCACAATTCACCCCCAAAACTTATGATTATGAGAAACATGACTGACAAGATATGTGACATCGGTTTTAGTCACCTATTACGCTTTTTCTGAGTAATCTATCTGCCTGTGTGTTGCTCAAGAACAGTAAACTTGCCACTCAGGGACACCTTAGAATGTTCTGGAACTATGAGTAGGAACATTTACTCTCACAAAGCTGCGAGAACAAGACTCAAGGGACTGGCAGGAAAGGATCCAAAAGACAATCTATCTAACATGGCTTTGTGTATCCGTTGGAACTAACAGAGCTACGTTCTCTCCTGTGGAGGGAAAGTGACTTGCTGCAGAATACTTGTGTCTATTTCCCCCAACTAGGAGAGTATCTTAATCAACTCTTCCGTTTGTGAGCCATGTGTACACACTTTTGAGCTCCCTGCCACTCCTTCCTTCCCTGTAAGCTCTGCTCTAATGGTAACGTACCTCGGAGGCAGCGCCATTACAGGATGCCATAGATCTAAAACACAAACTGTGTAATGTCGTCTGATCACTCCAGTACCCGCCACCTTTATTGTCTGTGGAATGAAAAAATTAAATAACATACTTTCTAGCATTGCGCTTGATTCTAAACCTGATGTATCAGTGCATCTCGTGTGTTTTACGACTCTCCGAGTCACCACTTGGCAATTACAGAACAACATTAGTAGACATTATAAAACCTTAGGAGCGAACTTACTTCCTGCTATTTGCAATTAGCTAGCTTTTTCATACCAGAGAGAGCAGAATGGGTTGAATGATTCTTTCCCTTGCGTTCTCAGGACTTTTTTAAATGCTATGACATCAATTCCTCATACAGAGTATACATAGTTCACCGTAGCGTCTCCTAAAACACAGCTTAGCTCATCATGCTGCTTCCTGCTGTATGTATGTACTATCCTAGAAATAGAGTTTGTTCCTTTTGCTGTTATAATACCCAGTATAGTATTTGGCATAGAAGCTAACAAACATCTTTGTATGTGTGTGTGCTCATACTGGGGAAACAAATCATATGACAATTAATAAATACACTAGCTAATATAAAAGTCCCTTTCAATTAAAAAAATCAAGCAGCAGGAACACCTCAATTACAAATATTTTATGGAAGTAGTTGGTTGGCTATATGTGCAATAACTGGAGTAGCAGGATAGAAGAACCGTGGGTAGGGGAGATAAGAAACTGTATGTATTGGAAAGCAACAGCCTGGTCATTGGAATGACATAGGGTGTTTGTTAAAAATATACCTACCTCAGGTCTTTCTTTAAAACCCTTAGGTAAAGCCAAGGAATCTGAATTTTAGTGAGTGCCCCAGTGTCCATATGAGCAGGCAGGTTTTAGGAACACTGTCTTAAGTCAAGTGATAGACCATTGGAATATGCCTTTGGGGATGAGAGTGGGAAGGGTGGAGAGCAGATCCCTTAGACATTAGAAAACTGTAGGACACGGTTGGAATAGTCTGATCTCTGTTGTGTATCACTATCTGTATTGTACAAAGGGACTAAGATGTATGTAAAGTCTGCTTCAGAAGCACCACGGATGCTTAATTAACATTTCACTTTAAAAAATCAGAACCCCCAAAGCCAACATCAAACCAAGTACATCACAGTTATCACAGTTATCACAGTCAAGAATTCCATCCTCCTCTGACCATTGATAGAATTATTAAACAGAAAATCAACTGCCATCTACAAACAAACAGGGTCCCAGAGGCATGCAGGAGTAGATGTCCACCCACAGGAGGAGAAGCCCTTTCTTCCTAAGTGGTTGTGGCAGGCACACAGCAAAGCAGAGGGTCGCAGAACAAGTTTTGCCAAATTCAAAGCAGAATTTAGTAACTGAAACTATAATAAAGACACCACACAGTAGGTAAATCTCCAAACATCTGGAGGATAAAACAGTGCATTTCTAATAATCCATGAGTAAAAGAGAAATAGAAATTAAAATTTCACAGGTCTCGACTGTGAGAGGCGTAAACATATTTAATTTGTAGAATGTGGTTCTCCAGTGCAGAGAAGAAAGCAAGGTCACATTATCAAACTGAAACCCAAGATAGCCATCCAAGTCCCTGCCTCGAAGAACAGACAAGAAACCCAGTGGTCAGGAAGCAGCAGGAGAGAAGAACTCAATGAAAAACAGGAAACAGAGAGAGAAACAATAACCAAAATCTGTTTTTTAATGCAATATAATTTGCAAACATCTAACAACAACCAAAGACACAGATCGCCTGTCTCAAGAATAAAGCAGAGAAGTGCAGTTCAGACCCTAGAGCCATGAAAGTGACAACAAAGGGTTAATACAAATAGCTCTTCCATCATAAATTTAACAGCTTGGAGGAAATGGATCAACTCCTGGAAAACAGCTGATTACCAAGTTCAACTACAATTGTATAAGTAATCTGCACATCCTTCTAACCATTAAAGAAATCGAAGTTATTACTTACAGTCTGCCCACCTATACTACCCACCCACCTACACTCCCAAAAAGAAATCTATGGACAGTTTCACAGGAGAATTAACATCAAGTCTCCAAGATCTTCTTCAGAATATAGAAGAGAAAGGAACATTCATTGTATGAAGACGGGCAAAACCAGAAAAACAAGTAAATAGGAACCCACAGATAGAAATCATAGCAAGTCTAGGTAGAAAACTGTCACCAAAAGTTTGGCATATTTGCAATCAGCAAATTTGAATCCAGCTCTTGATTCAAAAAAAAAATCAAAGAATGAAATCAAATCAAGTAAAGAAGAAAATTATGAGATGTCAGCTCATTTGATAGAAACCTTTTTTTTTTCATTAAAAGAAATCACCAAACTAGAAATCAAGACCAATTTTATCAATCTGATAAAAGCAAACACTTCTGCAGCTGCCACCATACTCGAGAGTGACTGTCACGTCCTTCCCCGCTGGAAAGAAGGCAAAGATGGCTGCTTCTGCTATTGCTGCTGCTGCTGCTGTAACTGCTGTTACTCTGATTCTGCAGAGTTATTTCAGAAATGAAAAATTAGAAAATGTTTAGAAAAGAAATAGGAAATCTTTGGAACCTAAAACAGGGGGAAGAACTTTTGATTGACATCAAACGTGCAATCCATAAAAGAAAATGTTGATGAATTAGGAGCTCATGCCACGGTTTAGTTAGAAGGATGAAAAGAGCCAAGGACCAAGAGAAGATATTCGCAAAGCACGTATCTGAATTTTCAAAACGTAACAGCAAAAAACCAACTCGAAAACAGACAAAAAAGGCATGAGCCACCCTTTGATCCAAGAAGATATCCAGATGGCAGATACACACATGTGTTCAATGTCATTCTGCTGTGAAAATGCAAAACAAAGCTACCAGGGGACATCTGTATACTTCTGTCGGAGTCGATGGCTAAAGCTGGGAACAGTGGCAAAGGGAGAGGGTGGAGAGAACAGGACAGAGACACACTGCCCTGTGAGTGGACGATGGTACAGCCCCAGGGAATTAGGCAGAGTCTGTTGAAGCAAACCCAGAACTGTCATGTGACCTAGCAATTGTTCTCATGGATATTTTATGCAAGAGAAATGTAAATTTATGTTCACACAAAAGCTTGTGTATAAGCATCAATAACATTATTCAGATTAGTCCAAACAGCCTGGTGAGCAGGCTGCAGGACATCCTTATCATGGGATGCTACAAAAAAAGGACAAAAGGCTCAAGCCATTGATCCTGCCATAGTCTGGAGGAGTCCCCAAAAAAAGAAAAAATAATAATAAAACAATGCCAGATTGGAAGAGAGGCTCCTCCGGTAAAGGTGCTTGCCACCAAGCCTGACAACATGAATTCAGTCCCCAGGACTCACATAGTGGAAGGAAAGACCCAACCTCACCAAGCTGTCCTTTGGCCTCCACATGTATGGCATGGTGTACACACACATACACACACACACATACACACACAAATAAATAAATAAATAAATAAATAAATAAATAAATAAATATTTTAAAGAAACAAAATTATTCCTTTAAAAATAAAAAACAATACCCCTAAAAGTTGCATATTATATGATCCTAGTGGAATAATAATTATCAACTTAAAATGTTTTAAAGCAGGGACTGAGATACAGCAAAGCCAGTAAGACTGCTGGCTGCTCCTGCAGAGGACTCAGGTTCAGCTTCCAGTACCCATTTGGAAGTTCACAGCTACCTATAACTCCAGGAAGGGGATTCTTTACCCTATTCTGGCCTCTGTAGGTCCCAGGCATGCACATACTACACATACATATATCTAGGCTCATAGAAGTAACCATGTTAAAATACATTTGAAATATTTTGAAAGAATTAATTTATAGAGACAAAGAACTCATTAGTGGCATCTACGGTTACGGCTAGACAGGAAGTGAAGGGTATAAACACAGAGAGAGCCGCGGGGAGCCTGATGGTAACAGGAGAATTTGGTGTCTCGATCAGGAACTGAAGACGAGACCCACACATGTATAGACACGTCTGAATACACTCAACAGTCAAGAAGCCTACGTCAACTGTTCAACATCAGCTTCTAGTACGACTGAGTGCTAAACTGTGCTGGTTGATAGCATTGAGAGAAGCAATCAAAGGAGTATAAGACCTCCCTGGACGTTCTACTATTTGTCATTGCTATGAATTTGTAATCATTTCGAAATACAAAGTTAGAGACAATAAGCCACAGACGATGGAGAACAAGAGAGATGAGAGAGTGGGACTGGAGAGCTGAGTGAATTTTGTACGTTTTCCTTTGCACACTTCCATGGATGGCTGAGAGGAGTAAATGGTGGGAAACATAGGTATTGGAGGTGGTCCTCAAACTGATGGACCCCTAGAAGGAGATCTGGAAGGGAGACCAGGAATTCCTAGTAGGTTCCAAGGTGAGCCGATGCTGCTGGCCTGGAAAAGCTTTGAGAATCACTGATTAAAGGAAAGAGGAAATCAATTCAATCTTTGCCTGTCTGGTCTAATCTAGAAGTGGCCCTTGATCTGGTGGGTAGATAATTGCTGCAACTAATCTGAGTTATCGGTTCGAATCTCATTTCTTTTGAACAAATAGCAGTTCAGGTAAAATGACTTTCAATTCAAACCCATTGCTACTCAACCGGATTCTGGAGGTGGGTGGGGGGAGGAAGGGAGAAAGAGATAAAGAGAGAGAGAGAGAGAGACAATGAGAGAGAGAGACAATGAGAGAGAAGGAGGAAGAGAAGAAAGAAAAAGAAATCCATTTGTCAAAGGGAAAGGGATGTCCACACAACTGTATCTCTAAATGAGTCAACATCAACCCTTCAGAGGCAGCCTCTGTGAAATGCCTATTCTGCCTAGGTTTGGAGCTCCAGGGTGCCATATTTCTGTATCTGCCACCACAGAAGGGCTCATCATCTCTTGGGGAGGGAGGCCTAGCATAACACAGTGAATTCAGTGTGATCTTTCTCATCCTGTTCTTTTCTCAGTTACATTTTATGCCCTTTTCTTCCAATGTTTATCACCACCAAGAGTCGTATTTCTGTTTGAGTATCTGGCAAGTGACTCCCCGCTGAACAAGTCAAGAGAAAGGTCCCATAAATCAGAGGGTTCTGTAGACTGCATCCGGACTCCCAGGCCAGTAGTAGGGCTCTCGAATATTCTTCAAAGCTGAGCATTTTGGAACAGCACTCTTGAAAATAAAGATCCAATTACTCAGCACTGGATGGTATTAGAAATGCTCCACGTCCCTATGTGAGCAGAGCCCAGAGAGACTCTGAATAGTCTCCTCTGTTTCCTAAAAGCCCTGATCAGCCACTGACCCAAGAGAGCAAGGAACAGTTGTCTGTTTCCCATCACAGCCTGTCCAACATGAGAACAAGATACTCCTGGGGACACCAGGAGACAGAAACAGCATGAAAAATCGTGGGCTTGTAATTACCAGTAAGAAACCAAGAGGATTCAGCAAAAGGAAGCTCAGTATAAGCATTGCACTTCTACTTTAAGGAGGAAAAAAAAGGACTTGAGGACTTTGGAACATGAATAAATTATTCTGAGTACTCTCGAATCCCTACTATTTGAGATGTGTTCTTTATCTCAGCCGCAAAGGCATCACAGAGAATCTCCAAGCCCACCTAGACTGCACAACCCAGGTTTGTACTTTGAGACAGAGTCTCATGATGCAGCCCTGGCTAACCTGGAACTCTCTGTGTAGACCAGGCTGACCTCAAGCTCACAGAGATCCATCTGCCTCTGTCTCCCAAGTACTAGGGTTAAAGGTGTGGGCCCCCTGCCTGGCCAAGCCTTCATTCTTTTAAAGCTCATGTGCATTTGGGAGCACACATGCTGTTCCCACTTCCACAGCTGAGTCATGTGATACTAGCCTATTTTGGAGGAAGTACATCACTGGGGCAGCCTCTTAGAGTTTATAGACTCACCCCACTTCAGTGTGCCCTCTCTGCTTCCCTCTTGCTCTTGAGATGTGGGTTCTGGCTGTGTGCTGCTACATCTCCCTTTCCTTAATAGACTCTGCCTCTGGAGCCTTAAGCTAACATAAACCCTTTCTTCTATAAGTTGCTTTTGGTCATGGTACAGAGAAGCAATGTTTGGTTGTAATCATAGGAAAGCAATCCATGACTGATGGAGTCAGTATCACAACAACTATAAGACCTCACTGAGCAATGAGGTAGCACTGAGTCCAGACCCTGAGTCAATCAGGTGCTGATGCCTATGGTTTTCCTCCCCAACAAGTGACCGTTATTCTAGCAATCTCATTTGATTCTAAATCCATACCTCATTCTCAGAGATGCCCCAACTGAACCCTACTGAACATTCCCTAATGTAAACTCTTCTCAAATAGCTGGTAGTTTGAGTTCGCTGAGCCTTATGGCTGGGAAAAGTTTGAAACACACTCAACATATCACCCATTTTGGAAAGACTGAAAATTTACCAGAGACAGTTGTGATCGTGACTTGTTCTCTCTTGACTTTCAAACCTCTCATTATTTGTGATGAACCCACAACATAGGCATCAACAACAGAGAAAGAGAAAGGATGGGTTATGGTAGGTGTATTCTAGAGACTTGAGCTTGCTGATGTTTCAAAGTTTCTTGATGGTCTACATCATACACACCTTTTAAAGATGAAGTTTTATGGTAACCAGAGTCACTAGCAATGCTCTTAAATATCTAAAGTTCAGATTTACAGGCAATCTCAGCACTCAGTTCAAAACATGCTCTCTAACTGCACAAAACACACACTACTTCAATATGTGACTAAAGTAATCTTACACAGTCTCTCCTTCTGAAAAGATCTTTTAATAAAGATACTTGGGAACCTGAGGTAGAAGAATGGAAATTTTGAAGCTAGTCTGAGCTATATAGTGGGTTCAAGGCCAGTCTGGGGTACACAGCAAGACCCTCTCTCAGAAATCCAAAGAGGAGGGAAAAGAGTAAGGAGGGAAGGAGGGAGGGAGGGAAGGAGGGAGGGAGGGAGGGAGAGAGGGAGGGAGGGAGGGAGGGAG
>NW_021604594.1:9570241-9573243 GCF_004785775.1 Grammomys surdaster
GAGAGAGAGAGAGAGAGAGAGAGAGAGAGAGAGAGAGAGAGAGAGAGAGAATAAACCTAGCTGTTCTCCATAAACATCAAGTAAAGTATTAGAGAAATTCGTCTTCTAAAAAGGACCTTGATAATCTTCTATTTTGTTACAGTTTTTCACGGAGCATATTGAAGGAGCACCCTCCTTTCAGAAGCTAGCTGTCTTGAAGAGAAAGAAGGCATATGAACATAAGATACCTCAACAAGGAGGAGCACTAGAACTTTAGGTCAGATCACCACTGATTACCAAGGCAGAGAAGGGAGGAGAGATATGAGTCAAGTTAGAAGATTAGAAGCTACCTCTAGAAGCTGGAGTAAGAGAGGTGGGCTCTGAGTGAGAAGAGATGCACTTGGACCAGAGAGACAGAGGTGGCCATGAGGCATGGACTCATGCAAGTCAGTAGCACCATAGAAACCAGAGGGAAAGGGTGGGGTGTGAAACAGACTAGCCTTCGAAGGAATGAAGAGTGGCGCGAAGCTTCAAGAAGGACCTATGATTTGTTTGAAACTTAAAAGAGATAAATTTGCTGACTGTGAAGTAATCAGTTAATGGCAGATCTGTCAGTACAGGAGGCAATTCCGGTTTGACTATCTGGGAAGGAGACACGGACAATTTTTAGGTGATAAGTGATGAAAACTGTGTATGAGGAGTTTCAGAGTTTAAACCCCCGTTGAGAGAAACACGAAAAGGACAGGACAGATAAAAGACATACTTCAAAGGAGAAATAGATACAACCGTGAATCAAAATATCAGGGAGCCGGAAATGGTGATAAATTAACCTAACAGAGAGATGACTGGAGCTTCTGACAAGGACCAGAAACAGAGATGGAGAAAGAGGGAAGGCTGGCAGATAGAAAGAAGATAAAGCCAGAGTGGGCATGGATCCATGCTAGCCAGGATGAAAGCAGAGGCAAGCGCCCAGGTTAAGGTGGTGTGGACAGTTGGTGTCTCGGTCAAGTGGCTTCTCTGAGAATAAATGCATCCTTAAACTTTTATACCCCAGTCCTTGTGAGAGTTGTGCAGGGAGAAATATGGACTTGATATCGTACCTGATAACACATGCCTGCAATCAAAAAGCCTTTGTAAGGGGGAGGCAAGAGGTTCAAAAGTTCAAAGCCACCTCAGCCTCATAGTAAATTTGGAACTAGCTTAGGTTACGAGAAATTTGGTCTTCTCACCCCACCCCCCAAATAGTTTAAGTACTTAGGAAGACCTGACTTTAAATAAAAAGTACAAGACAGGGGAAGGATGCCAAGTACACATGAACCTGGAGCTTCAATCCCCAAAACTGCACATTAATAATAATAATTAATAATAATAATAGTAATAAATGATAATAAAGTAAAGGATAAAGGAAAGCTCAAGTTCAGTCTATCTGGGCAGAGTCAAGGAAACAGAAACTGAACCCAGTAGTGAGGGAAAGTACAGCAGCAGATATAACTGTAACGTAGAGCCCAGAACGGCTTGGAACATTGGAGATGCCTGATTTTTACTGGAGCTGGAGATAAGGGAACAGTCTCCACATGACCGATGAGGCCCTTCCCGAATTGAACATCAAGAAGCTGGGAGCCTGGCTTATGGCTGTCAGAATAGATTCCTCTCTAACAAAACTAACCATGCTGAAGAAAACAACAACAACAACAAAAAACTGGTGGGAACTTGGAGAGATGGACAGAGCAGAGATGCACACTTCCTCCCCCATCACCACCACACCACGTGCACACACACGCACACACACACACGTGCACACACACACTCAGCTTCCGGAACATGGCACAGATTCAAACTCACAGACAGTACTGGGTCGCTAGACGTTTAGAAAATACCACAAACATGAAAGAGGAGAAGGAAGGAAACTGGGAAAAGGAGAGAGAGGAAGGCTTGAGGTGAGAAAACAGTGATCAGACTCTGCAAACAGGAACAAAGCAGGGACTAAACAAAATGAGCCAGGTCCTTAAAAATGTTAGGAAAAATATTTTTTAAACAGTAAAGAAGTCATAGAAATTATAATCTCGGAAACAAAAAGCAATAGAATGATCAGAAGACAATGTTGAAGAAAGATCCAAGAAATATCTTGGTAGGAACATGAAAAGAACTTGGGAAAAAAGTTTAGACAGCCTAGAAAGTTTAACTTATCAGTTCTACAAAGAGAACACAAAAGGTGAGGAGGAAACCAGCAAGGAAAAAACCAACAGGGAAAGAGAAAGAGAGAGAAGGGGGAGCTCTACACACCTACCACAGCAAGGGAGGAGTGTGCCAGCAGAGCTCAGAACCATGGAGTTCCAGAACTCTGGAAACCAAGGGACACAGAGGAAGCTTTAGTCACAGAGCAGAGGAACGTGCAAAGGAAGGCATCAGAGACCTTCGTGTCAGACAGGAAGCTAGAAAACAATAGAGTGGTGGCGACAAGACAGTGGAGAGGGAGGTGATCTGAGTATTAAGGTTCTCTTCTCACAATCTAAAATAAAATAAAATAAAATAAAATAAAATAAAATAAAATAAAATAAAGGCTTGCAAATGCAAATACAGAACGGCATCCTTTTTGTACTGTTTATTGGAAAGCTGATTGAGCACAGACTTACAATCCAAAAGGATAGCTCATCAAAGAAAGAGAGCATCCAGAATCCCTGTGAAGAAAGGCAAAGGGAATCTCAAGGGTGCTTGTAAAAGGATCTCTAAGACGGCAGTGAGCAGCCAGCCTAGGCGTGAGCAGGTGAGCAGGAGTCACAGGGTCCTACTGTGGGCTGAGAAAAGGGGTATTCCAGGTGCCATGTACTTCAGAAAAGATTTGCACCTCTGTCACAAATCTAGGAATAGACTAGAGCAAAGGCAAAAAAGTAAACAGATGAAAAATGAAGGGGAGGGGAGGATCTCTGTGAGAAAGGGACCCAGAGGGTGGACAGCGTTTGGGATGTAAATAAATAAATATCAATTTTAAGAGAGAGAGAGAAAGAGGGAAAGGGAGAGAGGGA
>NW_021604594.1:9573343-9580903 GCF_004785775.1 Grammomys surdaster
GAGGGAGAGGGAGAGGGAGAGGGAGAGGGAGAGGGAGAGGGAGAGGGAGAGGGAGGAGAGGGAGAGGAGAAAGCAACAGGCTCCTGGGGGAACGAAGTATCAGTAAAGAAAAGGACCTCATGTCCCATGTCACAGCTGTGAGGGTAAGAGAGATGTGACCAAGGGGTGGAAAGAGATGGTGCCTGAAGCAGAAAAATGAATCTCACTTAAGAGTGTTTTTGAAAATGATCACGACATCCTAGAGTTTGTATATTTGAAGAATGTAAAGTAGTTGTGTTAAAGAGAGCTGAGAGGAACATTTGAAATAATTAGTCTTTTAAATTTTTATGCATCAGCCTGGCATGCCGGTGTACAGTTGTAATTCTAGCCCTTGGGAGATGGAGGAGACAGAAAGATCAAGAATTCAAGGCCATCCTGAGCAACATGAAACTCCATATCAGTAAACCAAAAACAACCACAAAAATTAAAAAACTAAAATCATATACCTTTAAAATAGAAAGAATAAAATAAAGGGATTAAATATAATACATTAGAGATAGAAAATGAATGCATATTCTAGGGGCAAATACAATTATGAAAGGGGATACATACCTCAAAAGCAATGAAAAATCATTTCAAACTTCCCAACTCTAAGTGAATACACTTTTCAGAACAGAAGGAAGAGGTGACTGAGACAGGGTTGTGAGAATGTAACCTTTAAGATAGTCTTAATTAGGGCTAAGTGTAGTTTAAAATCTTAAGTGTTTTCCATTCTTTTTGATAGCACACATCAATTTCTCCTTCCCAAAGGCACGTTCATTACAGTCATTCTTGTATCCAAAGCAACAGTGGACCGATATTCAAGTAAAAGATACCCAGTTGTCAGAAGTTCAAGGCTTTATTTCTCATATCTTCTAGGTTTGTATCTGATGGACACCTTTACCAATTTCTTTTCTTTTCTCTGCCCCTTCATTTTCTTTCTTTCTTTCTTTCTTTTCTTCTCTCCCTTTCTTCCTTCTTTTCTTCCTTTCTTCCTTTCTTTCTTTCTTTCTTTTCCTTCCTTCCTTCCTTCCTTCCTTCCTTCCTTCCTTCCTTCCTTCCTTCTTTCTTACTTTTTTGAGATGGGTTTTCTCTGAGTTAGCCCTAGTTGTCCTGGAATTCATTATGTAGACCAGGCTGGCCTTGAACTCACAGAGATCTGCCTGCTTCTGCTTCCCCAGCACTGGGATTTAAAGGCATGCACCACCACCTCCCAGAGGCACTGTTTTCTTTTTCAATTCACCATTTAAATAACATTTCCCGTGTGTGATCCTGCTCCAAAATGCAGCTCCTGGCTCATGTCAACCTAAAAACAAACATTCACTGGGCCAGGAAATGGCACTTTATTCAAACAATAGATTAGGGATGAAATAGTGGTTCCAAGGTTGTTTTTGACACTTAAAGGGGGCTGAAATATTTTTATCCCTCCGCTAGCTGTTGTTTCTCTAGATACCTAATAACTCTGAAGAGACAATCGCAGCCTGTTATGTGCACTGAAACCCTGTCCAATGCAAAGTGATATTTTCCTCTCTATTTTTCATTTCTGCATGCTGGCTCTAGTCAACAATATAACCATTTTCTTTTATTGATTTTCTTATAAAATGTATCCTTGTTAGATTCATTGATGACTATACATTACCGAGCACCTGATAAAATTTCATTGTGCTATTACTGCTGCACAGGAAATGAGATCTGCTGGATGAAAACCACTTCTCAAGGAGCCAAGGAAATGGGTTTTGATACAGAACGCCACAGAAGGGCATAGATGTATTGAAAACTGACCAGCAAGAGTCCCTATCCTCCAGTGAATTCATTGTTGCTCTCTGCTTCTGAGATGCACTGTGGAACTGTAGAGACCTCAGTTCCCTGTTTAAAAAGAGGCAGGAGGGCTGAAGAGTGGTTTAAAGCAGAGCACTTGTTCTTTCAGAGGGCCTGGGCTTGACTTCCAGCACTCAAGAGTGCCTCACAACCGTCTAGAACTCCAGTTCCAGGGGTTCTAATGCTCTCTTCTGTCTCCACCTGCACCAGGCATGCATGTGGCACACATACATACATGCAGGCAGAACACTCATACACCTAAAATTAATAATTCATATATATATATATATATATATATATATATATATATATATATAATTTTTAAAATATTTAGAGAGAGAATTCAACTTCAAGCACTTAGCAATTCAAGACTTTAACTCTTCAAAAAAAATTGAGTTTTCTCATGACTGGCCTGTGTCCCTTATAATTCCCTCTATACTGCATAATCTTCAGTGGACTGAGTCTGATAATTTGGATTAATTTGAGTCAAAAGATGTTGAAATAGCTCACCAGGGCTATTAGGGGAGATAGTTCAGTTGGTAAAATGTTTCCCGTGGAAGCAAGAAGAGAGAGTTTGATCTACAGAACCAAAAAAAAAAAAAAAAAAAAAGTTATGTGTCATGGCATACAGCCCCAGGGAGATGGGGACAGGATGAACCGTGAGGCTCACTGCCTAGTCAGTCTCGCTGAATTGATGAGCTTCAGATCAATGATAGACAGGCAAATGGGTCTTCCTGAGGATAATACTAATAGCAATAATAATAGTGATGGTGATGCCTGGTACTAGAAACCTAGCCAACTACCCATGGCTAGTGAAGTCATAGATCTCGGAGGAGAATCCCAAAATACCACTCGACTGACCCAGCACAATACCTAAGTATATTCCAAGTATTTGTCCTTAGACCCAAAGCTACATGTAGTTGTCACTCCTCATCAAGGAAACTTCTCTTTGTGACCCTGGAGACCATTACAGAAAACTACAATCAATCAAAATGCAGAGCCGTGGACCCCAGTCCACATTTACAGTTCAACTCCCCCACCTAAGACTCAGGGGTCATCACAGAAGAGGACATGGAAAAAGCCCAGAGATCAAGGAGTTTGCTGTGAAACTGTGTCTCCTAGAAAGTTACGAGCTACACCAAAAAGTCTCACCAAAGTGACAGCCTAAACATAAGTCAAACAAGAATAACAACACCATTCTCACTAAAGTAGATGAAGGAATGCCTCCAAAACCTCAGTCTTATACACAAAAATAACCCTACATACAACTAAGGAATGCTGAGATTGGGAGAAATAATAGTCTTCTCCAGGGAAAAGCACATCAATTACCAGTACCCAATAGTCAGCCCTGAAAACATACATATGAGACTAAACAGGGTATGTTTATATATTTAAAAGTGTGTGTGTGTGTGTGTGTGTGTGTGATTTGTAGCAACAATTGGAAAAAAGAGGCCATGAATTTGAAAGGTGGGATATATGGAATGGAATAAAGAAAGGGGAGGCAAAAATGTTGTGATTAGATTGTATTATCTCAAATAAAGAAAATAAATAAATAAATAAATAAATAAATAAAATTAATAAAAATAATTGAGGTTTTGTTGGAGTAAATCTCCAACCCAAATAGGACCTATCAAAAGAAACACAACTCAATAATTATGAATACAAACTGGACACCTAGATTGGGCAGATTTACCACTACCCTATTTTATTCCGCAGCTATGAGATCCCTTAAAACTTGCAGTTTTTCCAGGCCACGTCTTCCTTCATCGTCCTTCCATCTCTCTCTTCTCCAGTTCTCACCCCTCAGTCATTCCTCCCCTTCCTCTTTTTCCCCTCCCCTTCCTCTTTTTTCCCCTCCCCTTCCTCTCTTCTTCACCCAGCTCCACCTCCTCTTCTACTGCCTACTCACCCGAGCTCCACTGCGAATACATTTACCGTGCTCAAGGTTTGAATGAGAATGGCCTCTATAGGCTCATTTGTTTGAAAGGTTGGTCCCTAGTTAACTGAACTGTTTGGGAAGGACTAGGAGGTGTGGCCTTGTTGGAGTAGGCGTGTCACTGGGGATGGGCTTCAGCCAGGAACACTGTTTCCCTCTCGGCATGCAAAACAGTATATAAAATTCTCAGCAGTCATTCCTGTGTGCATTCTGCCATGCTCCCAGCCAGGATGATAACATTCTAACCGTCTGAAACTGTATAAAAGCTAGCAATTAAATGTTTTCTTCTCTAAGTTGCCTTGGCCGTGGCGTCTCTTCACAGTAACAGAACACTATGATATGACACAGTCTTACTAAATAATTGAGTTTTCCGTTAAATTTCCTTTCAGCCTCTTGCTGTTCCTAACAGATGGCTCATGCAGACACTGTTTTCAAAAATAACGTTAAATTTTCCTCTTGGTGGAAAATGATTTTTTTAAATGCAATTTCCTACTTAAAATTAGAATGGTTGTTAATTTTGCAGAATGAAAGTATTCAGAACCTCAGAAAGATTAGATAACAACAAATTCATAAGTAGAGCTAATTTTTCAAATTAAGACATTCAAAGCTAGCACTTTCCTCCCCATGAAAAATGACATCCAATACTGCACTGCTCCTTAATTCGGTCTTATCTGAATTAGAGAATATTTTAAATCAATGTGGTTTTATTTCCTTAAACCACACACAATAACTCATACAGTTGGCAGGAATCTACTTAATAGGAGATTATTTAGGGATCTGGCTAACAAATAGAGAAATATCATGGTTAGCTCGCCCAGTGTACACGGCTGGCTGCCTCTGCAGAGTTAAAATAGCGTGGGTTCTAAGTTCTCCTCTGTCGGCTCCCGATTTTCTTGGCGCATGCGCTCCGCTCCCCAGTATAGGGGGGTGACAGCCCAGTACTTATCTCGCTTTCAGCCTGCACATTAGCAAGATGATGTAAAAGCTGACTGTGTTTCTGATTAGCTCCTGCCTTTGGCTTTTACCTGGACAAGCCATTTGTGTATCTGAAAGCCTTAAGCTCTCCCATTTAAAAGTGGGGGCAACAGTCTACAAGTTCAAGTGAGTCATTTGTTAAAAGGACTTGATGCTTAAAGAACTATCCAGGTTTTTTTCTCCACACGTCATCTTAAGGGGTTTCTGACCGTTGTAACATCTCCCTTGGTCATTATAGTAAATGTGTGTAAACAAAGCGACTCATTCAGCCATTCTAAAATATGCACTAAGGGACTTATAAACAGCATATTTTCACTCATTAAATCATTTTTAAAATGGGCAATGAATGGCAACTTAAAAGCGCTTAAGAAAATATTATTCATTCTGCAAAAGAGTTACTCTGGCCTAGAACACAAACTGGTCATCTGGGACTATCTGAAAATTGCAAGCAGGAAGCAGCCAGGGTCACTGGGATCCTCCCTCTAAAACAAGCCAAGTACTGAGACTTGGCCAGACAAACCCAAGTCAAGGGCGGGCCATCCGCTGGGACATTTGCAGCCTGGGCATGAGCGAGGTTTGTTTTTTTTTTGTTTGTTTGTTTTTTTGTTTTGTTTTTTTTTCACTTGAACACAAAACCAAAACCAAACTTCCAACAAAGCAAAAGAACGTATGTTGTGTTTCATTTTATTTGAAAACATTTATTCAGGCTTCTCGGTGAATCCAAGCCCCACAGCCTTAAGGCATTAAACTGTATTGAAGCCCAATGGCCTGAGAAGTTTCCTTTTGAATTAAAGTGCATCCAGTTACTAAAGTTGCAGGAGGGTGTGGGGAGGGCATCTGCAACTAATCTGAAAATTCCATTGCTGATCCTAGACTCTGAGAATATAAAAAACTGTCTGTACAATACTTTCCTATGGCACAGGAGAGAGTCATTTTTCTGAGAGCTGCGTCTTGGGAGCAGAGCTAAGTTGAGGAACTGCCCACTAGTGACAGGTAAACTGTAATACAGACAGGTTTAGGTGGGTGCTGAGAAAGGAATAAGAAAAGAAGAACGTTTTCCTACGTTTCTCAGACTCCATTATTCTCCCTGTGATCCCCTTGCTGCTGAGGTAATTCTAAAACCTCTCATTTTGCAGATGAAACGGGACCCTTGATTCCAGACCAGTGGATTTTAAAACAGAAAGGATTCATGTCAGTGTAGGCAGAAAAATCTTAATTTTTGACTTAGATGACCTCTAATTTCTTGGCTTGGTTTATGCAATATATAAAGTATGTTCATAGATAACTAGCTATCATCTATCTTATATTCATTGTTTATCTATCATCTATCTGTCTGTCTATCTATCTATCTATCTATCTTTTATCTATCTATTATCTATCTTCCCTACATAAATAAATGTACCTGTATTGAGGTACTCAGTCAAATAAATCCAAGACAAATCAATCCCTAGACAACAAGCCTGAGTCGTGGCCAGCCTAGCCACAAGCTGGGAGATGGTTAAAACTGGAGGCTTTTCTCTCAGTCTGCCTGATCTTCTGCGCACTGCAGGATGGCACAGCCCCAATGGCTGAGACCCTGCTCAACACTATTCCTGAGAAGATGAAATTTTCTGTTCTAGAATCTTTTCTATTTTTTTCCTTTCTTTCCCCAGTAAATTTGTTTTTAAAACTTCTTCCTAAGAGAGCAAGCAAGCAAGCAGACAAAGGTGGAGTGACGAGTTCTCATGCAGTCTGACTAGTAGCAAGTCAGAAGTCTCCATCTGGGGCTAAATACATACCACAGCCATTCACGGAGAATGTGTGTGTGTTCATGCATAAAGATATCAGTGGCCTAGGAATAGCATGAAATGACAGATTTCAAACGTTGTATCTCATTATGGAATCATTTGCATGAATGTGTGTTTGTAGCACAAACACATGACTGTTTGGGGTTTTTTTTTTAATAATGATTATTTTTAGGAGGTATAATTGTAAATGAATTTCTGTTCCTACACATTGTTTGAATAGTTTATCGAATATATTAGAAAACCAAAGACAAGTCCTATTTAGAAGACAAAATGTATTACAAATAATTTATAATATGACCCTTGCTTTCAAACCTATAGCAAAAGTACTAGGCTTTTAAGGAAATTTTCCAACATGAAATGGGAACCTAAGCCAAAGGGTTCAGTGTAATGAAGAGCGGTTGTTGGGGGAAGAACCATACAGAGGAGAGAAGGTGACACCCAATGCTACAGTTAGCATCCTCAGCAGGGCAAGAGGAAGCCTTGAGTTCACAAAATAAAATGTCAAAAAGTGGGGAGAAAAGAAGCCCACAAGGAAAATCTTTTGAGAAAGAAAACTGTGAGTCAAAAGCAAACTGCAAGGGGAAAACCTAAGCAATAGACAATTTTAAAGATTATCATCTAAATAATGTAAGAAGACTCTTAGGCTGGAAGTCTATCACTCTGAAGAAGAAGAAGCCCCTAAGAGCCTAGCAGAATTAATAAAAAAAAAAAAATAATGTCCACGTCTGGAAATTTTAGACTTCCAGAAAGGAAGAAAAAAATCCTAATAATTTTCAAAAGGACAGGTCAGAGACCATATACATATGAATGCCTAGGCATAAAAACACTTCTCAAAGGCTACATCAGGAGCAGAAGACAGCAAAGCACTGGAAGCAATGTTCAGTTTATAAGCCTGTAACCAAACCATCCAGGGAGGGCAGACAAAGCCATTTTCATAGAAGCAGTATATAAAAAGAATTACTGACGCCACCCTTTTTCTTCAGGATCCTCTCTCTCTCTCTCTCTCTCTCTCTCTCTCTCTCTCTC
>NW_021604594.1:9581003-9648929 GCF_004785775.1 Grammomys surdaster
TGCTGGGGGTGGGGGTGGGGGGGTGAGAACTGGCTGCATATCAAGGATACCCGTGATTCGGATGGCACTGAGAGCACTAGAGGCTATGGGAAAACAGATGGGCAGAGAAAGCAAAACCAATGATAGCCAGAAAATGTGAAGCTCCCATGCTAGAGGAAAGCTGACCATGGTGTGCGGCATAGCTTCAACAACAGCATCAGCAGACATAGGTTCGTAAGTTCCAAAATTCTGGTCTAAACTGTATGAAATACAGGTCTAAATGGTGAAGAACAAGACATTGTGATTCACAACGATACAGTTACAGCTACAAAGTAGCAACAAAATAACGTTATGGTTGGGAGTTAGCATAACATGAGGAATTACATTAAAGGATCACAGCATTAAGAACCACTGGTCTAGAGGTTTTTCAGCACAAATGGAAGGATGCCAGCTTCTTTGATGGTTGAGCTTGGGAGATGAGTTGGAAGCAAGTTCAAGGTGTGGAATATTTATTAGTCCTACTGTTACGCCTTTCGCCAAGGACTGAGAAACAGGGGCAGCTTCAAGCTCTTGTTTCCCAGAAGAATAGTCAGAGGAAAGATGAGAGGGAATAATTTCCTGTGAGCATTTACATAGCACACACTGCCTGGCCTTTTCTGTGGACTTTTTAGCATATTAACCAACCAAATAAATCCTCACTATACATATGATTTATGTAGCAGCATTTCATTTGAAAGATTTTAAAAAGTAAAGGTCAGAGAGGTTAAGTAACTAATCTAACATCACACAGCTAAAAGCAATGAAACTATAATTTGGTTCAGGCAATCTTGTTGCAGCATCCTCAGACCAGGGGAACTGGGTATTTCCTTCCTGGACATGGATGGCGATGGATAACACTGGTAGACAAACTAGGAACAGATGAGGCCGAGCCTGGAGGCCACTCATCAATAGGAAGTAAGTCAGAAGTGCAAGACTGTTTGTCTTGTAACTAGAGCCCTCCTGGTTATCTGTAGACGGAGCACATTGGAACGTTGCTCCAAACGGCTCCCATCAGAGCACATAACTATCATTTGTAGACCCTGCTGCTGCTCCTGGGCAACTCAGCACAGGCAAACAAAAGGAGAGAGTACAGCATGTGGCTGGATGGTGGGGAATGCAGGACAGGCTTCCTCAGCATCACAGAGAGCCGCCACAGTAGCTCAGTAGCCGTGAGTTGTCTGGGGTAGAATACGGCTGAGCCCCCAAGGGGCCTGAAGGGGCCTGCAGGCCAAGAGCAGTGAGCCTCTCAGAAGCCACACCTGTAGGAGCAAAAATAAATAATAAAGTAGGGGAAAGCAGAGGGTTGGTGTTAGCCAAAGAAATTCACAAAAGAAGGGCAGCAATTCTAAGAATAAATATCCTGCAAATGTAAAACTAGGCTGTATATAACGCATATATATATCAGTCAAAACCTTCTGAAATGTGTTATGGTCAAGCATTTTTTACTCTCTTCGTCCTTGTAGGTGCCTAAGGCAGGCCATTCTTTGTGAGAAGATACATGTGAGGAAGAAGACTTTATTTGATCTCTGTCTGTAAGCTACTGGATTTGAGATAGCTTTTAGAGCAAATTGTAGTTCAAGAAACAGGCACCATGGGTAATTCAGCGTAAACGGGGGCTAGCATTCTTATATATGTCTAAGAAAATCAAACTGACTGAAAGGTAAGAAAATCCGTGTTAGCTCCTAGTTTTTAAAAAAAGAGTATGGGTTTTGTTTGTTTTTAATCTAGCAAACGGATGTGCTCTGTCCCTCAGTTTCTCTAACAGTGCTATTGTTTGCATAGAGACACCCGACCTCCTCCTGCCCACAGGCTGGGAGGTGGGCATAATCAGTTAGATTTCCAGTAGCAATGATGGATTTGCTCTAATCCACCCTCACCCTTCCTCCCGTTTCTGCCCGTGATGAATGGACACCATTACAAGATGGCGGCTGAGGTGAGGCGGGCAGCCTAGAGAATTCACCCCCACAAGGGAATCAAATGCTGGACTTTGGCCTCTTTGAATGATGCTTTAACCTACTGAACCAATCAGCCACAGAAAACTAAGGATGCCTGTCACTGCCCAATTGGAGTGCTCTGAGAATATATTAACCAAAACCCGGGGTGGGGGGTGAGACGCTTTGACTCTACAGAAAAGCAGTTATTCAAATACCAACTAATGTTATCGTAAGTCAGAAGCGGAGGCAGTGCCCTAAAAGTTGCATCTCCTAGTCAACAACTGGCTGGAGATTACATGCGACTACAAAATGAGCTTGTTAAGATTATGCTTATGTTAGAAACGTCAATAGTAAAACAGCAGTACCAGAAAGTGATCGTCCCCTTAGTTTAAGCCTTGCTTGGATATGCATTTATCCAGCCAAGCAATAATTGAGCAAACTCCTCTCTTCAATTTCCCCAAGTTCAAGTATATAGCTCTGAGCACACCACAAGCTTTACAAAGCAGCCTAGCTGTAAGTGCGCAATAATCGCTCATTTCCTGGTCATTAATCCAGACATCATGCAATCACTCAAAGGCATCCATTTTCCTTTGCTATTTCGGGGACTGCTGGTCCTATTGTCATCCCTGCCTCAGACCCCTGACTTAGTCATCTTTTAATTAGAGCCAGCAGGGACGATAGGCGGAGTCAGCCTGCTGTGGGTAATCCATCACATGGCTTGCTCTGCTCCTTGGCCTCTTAGATGACTGTTTATAAACAGGACATCTTGGGGCCTGAGATAGCTGTTTAAGGAAACAGGAGAACAAATGGTGACCATTTCTTAAGTTACTCCTGTGAGATTATAAACTCTGCTAGAGCTAGAGCCTGGCACTAATTGAGTATCCAAAGACACTTTACCCATGATGATGTTTTCTGGAAGATCTTTTATCTGAGCTTGGCCTCAAACAAGTGGATGCCCTAGTTGAAACAGCGCTTAAGGAATTATATGACATGTGAATATTTGGCAGTTGAGTTGAGTTGAAATGGGTCTGTTGTTAGGTGAACTCCTTCTATGCTGTTCAACAGCGGTAGTCCCAGTCCTGAAGCATAAAACGTGCAAATCAACTCAGAGCTGGTACGCTCACCATTGTAGAAAGCACACAGGGTGTTGCTCTCCGGTATTATCTTCCCTGTAAAACCGATTTATGCTCACTGAGCACCAAGCTACCAGCCCAGGGAAATGACACAGAAGACCCAAAGTTATATTAGACTGTAATTCAGGTCCACATCTATGTAGCAGGCGAGTACATGTCCTAGTTGCTGGGGTTATAGAAGTATAGCTGTGGGCACAGCTGAAGGGGCTTGAGTTAGAGACAGTGGCCCTGGGGAGAATCTAAGGAAGTTAGGTATTGTATAGAAGGCATGGGGTTAGGTGACCTGGACACCACTGGCTTCCTCCACTTAGCAGCTATGTGAGCAGGGCAGTTTACTTAAACCATTTGCTTCTGGGTTTTATAAATACCTTCATATGTTTCTTCCAGTTCTCCCCCATCCTCTGCAAACAAAGTGAGAAAATATTTTGCATACTTGTGTCTTAAAATGATGGAAACATCAAGCATTTTTTCCCACAGCAATACAGCCATCCTTCTGTATCCACAGATTCCACAATAAAAATACTCAGAAAAAAACAGACAGCACAGACCTTCTCTGGTCAATACAGTTAACGATATAGAATAACAACCATTCACAGTAGATATACATTGTACTGTATGGAATCTAAATGTGATTTAGCTTATACAGGAGAAGATGTGCAGATTGTGTGCAAACACTGCACCATTTTATACAAGGAGCTTAAAGTTATGAGACTCTGATGTCTGTGAGAGGTCCTGGAACGAACACCTAGGGGAATCCAATGTATGATGGTATTAATTGTAGGATATAAAAAATATGTCTGTATTGGGGCTGGAGAGGTGGCTCAGTAGTTAAGAGCAGTGGCTGCTTTTCCAGAGGGCATGAATTTGATTCCCACCTCCCACATGATGGCTCACAATCATCTCTAATTCCAGTTTAGGGGAATCTAACACTCTCCACTGGCCTCTTCAGGTACCAAGCACCAGACATGTATGCAGGCAAAACACCTATAAACATTGTTTAAATATATAGATAGATTCAGTAACTTATCAAACAATACCATATTGTTGAATACCTCGTTTCCAATTTCTCCTGTAGTTAAGAATGGATATTATCATCCTATCGTCCAAAGGCCTTAATAGTACTAGATTGAAATGTTTCAGGAAAGATGTTTAACATCTCAATGGTGACGTTGCCTACCATGCAGTAATTTAAGACGTAAAAGTTTTTTCAATCTTCCATATTATTCCTCCTTTTATAATAATGTAAGTTTTAAAAATATACTATAGGGTATAGATTAAATTCAATATTGATTGATCTCCAAGCATATCATAGATACTGGTCTACATGTTAATAATGTGGCATTGAACAGATGGATATGGGAAAAAAAACATATCAGAAGTGATGGTGTTTCAGGCCACGACAAAGGCGGGGGGGGGGGGGAGAGAGAGAGAGAGAGAGAGAGCGCACTATAGAGGTCCTGGCAGGACTGAGGTGGTGACGGTTAATGGAGTAGTCAGGAAACAGTTCTAAGAAGATGCTAAGTGAGAAGCAACTGGAAGAAAAGACATGGAAAAATGACTGGGTCCGAGGTAACAGGGCACAGACAAAGTGCATCTGGCTAGATCTACATAGGTAAAGGGCAGATAGTAGGAGATGCTCCCAAGAAGTAGCTGAGGCTAGTACACTGTGGGCTAATGGGCCTTTGTAGGGACTTTGGGTTGAGTTGGCAGACATATATTCTTTTTTTTGGGGGGGGGGTTTATTTTGTTTTTTGAGGCAGAGTTACTCTGTGTAGCCCTAGCTGTCCCGAAACTCACTCTGTAGACCAGGCTGGCCTCGAACTCAGAAATCCACCTGCCTCTGCCACCCAAGTGCTGGGATTAAAGACATGTGCCACCATTGCCCAGCAGACATATGTTCTTAATAGATGTCTTCATGTACATTCTGAAAGTACATTCATGCACATTTCTTTTTAAGGTATGGTTTCCAAAATAACATTATTTGGAATGAATGCCAACCCATGTGTTAAATTTGTATCTTTTCCTCCCATTTTAATTTGACAAAAATATATTCCTTTGCAAGTACTCATATCAAAATGGCTATTCATATATTTAGTTGATCTGTCTTTAAAAGTCTGTTGTTTAGTCAAGAAGAGGAATGTTATATGGGGTTTGTTTGTTTGTTTGTTTGTCTGTTTTGTTTTTGTCAACTTGACACAAGCTAGAGTCATCTGAGAAGAAAGGACATAAACTAAGGAATTGCCTTGATCGGATTGACCTGTAGGCAAGTCTGTGGGGGCATTTTTATTTTTAATTAATGATTGATGTGAGAGGGTCCAGCCCACTGTGAGTGACGCCATCCCCAACTTCAGGTATCCTGAGTTATGTAAGAAAGCAACCGAACAAACAATGAGAGTAAGCCAGTAAAACAGTGTTCCTCCACAGTCTCTGCTTCAGCTCCTGCCTCCTGGTTCCTGTTCAGTTCCTGCCTTGGGTCCTACTCATGATGGACCAGAAGCTGTAAGATGAAATAAATCCTTTCTTTCTCAAGTTGTTTTTGGTCAGTGATTTACCACAGCAGCACAAGGCAAGCTTGGACAGACATACAAGAGCTGAAAACAAAAGGAAAGTAGAAATCAGTATTTATCTGGGTAGAAAAAGAGATTTTCTGGGTTTCCACAGTGATCAGAGTCAGGTTTTTTAAGTGACTTGCAAGAGAGCACATAGGAAAGGTCTCTGATTCTAGGGCATGCCAGGATATCCAAACTGTAATGACAGGTTAAGACAGCAGAAGGATCTCTCAACTGAGCCTTGATGCACTGAGGTGAGTCTCAGCATTTAGGCACAATCATGAAAATATCTATGAGGATTCAGGATCTGGGTTTTTAGATCCACCTGTGTCCAAGGGTTTGCTTTGTAGACACTGCCCCTGTAAAGACAAGGGAAGCAAAGACAAGCTTAAATGCTGAAGAACACTAGAGAATATAATAACAGACATTGCTTCTCTCAATAAATAGGCACTGGACACAGGCTAGGTGCCACGTGCCATGCTTACTGTTGGAAATGCAAGGCTTGCAGTGGGGCTAGGTGACATATAAATTAAGGGAGTTAATGAATTCTCCCCGAGATGTAGCTGTATGATGCTATACAGGAAAGTGCACTTATCCTTGACTTATGTTGGCTAAAAGAAGTGGGGAGAGTTTTCTGGATATGAGTAGACTTAGATTTGGCATCCCAGAAAGAACAGTAGGCCTACAGGAATCCATGGGCATTACAAAGCTGTTCTGTGAGGTCAGAACATAAATACAAAGAGATGGCATCTGGAAGTAGGCGGGAGAGGTTAAGACTTTACTATTGCTGTCATAAAACACCGTGACAAAAGTAACTTATGGAGGAAGAGTTTATTTGGGGCTTACGTTCCCAGAGGTATAGCAGTCAATCATGGTAGGGAGTATGACAGCAGGCAGGCCAACATGGTGAGAGCAGCTGACAGCTCAGATCCCCAGACAGGAAGCAGGGAGAGCACTGGAAATGGCCTGGACTTTTGCAACCATAATCCTGTCCCCAGTAACAGACCTCCTCCAACAAGGTCACACTTTTTCAAATCCCCCCGAAACAGCCACACAAGTATTCAAATGCCTGAGACTTTTAGGAGACATCAAATTCAAACCATCACACCTCTCCTGGACACAGAAGTGCATCTGTGTTTAGAAAATGGCTTGCAATTGTGGTCCACAATTGTTTGCATGTGCTGGAAGCTTAGATAAAAGGCAACTAAAATAATCCCATGAGCGAAATGGTTTTCAAGAAAGAAAACAAAACAAAAAAACAAAGAGATGTGGATCATCATGTCCTAATAAAGGTGAAAAAAGGAAAGGTACCAGTATTTATGACATCCAGATAAGAGATAGATCGAGAAACCTATGTTTCTTTAGAAAATCTTAGGGATTGAATAGTAGGTGGTATCAGGCCAACCAGGACAGTTCAGGTATCAATTCCATCAAAAATCAGTGTCTTCTAAACTTGGCAGTCAGAAGATTCCTTGTCATGCTTACTGTCGTGGTTTGAATGAGAATGGTCCCCATAGGCTCATATAGTTGAATGTTTGCTCTCCAGTTAGAGAAACTGTTTGGAAAGGATTAGGAGGTGTGGCCTTGTGAGAGTGGGTGTGGCCTTGTTGGAGGAGGTGTATCACTGGGGGTAGGCTTTGAGGTTTCAAAAGTCCATAGCAGGCCCAGTCTCTCTCCCTCCGAAACTTTCAGATTGGATATGAACTCTCTTGGCTACTCATCCAGTATCCTACCGGTCCACCTGCCTCCACATGGCCCAGCCACGATGGGCCCTGATTAAATGTGCTTTTTATAAGTTTCCTTAGTCATGGTGTCTCCTTACAGAGGTAGAACAGTAACTAAGACATTTATTAAAAGCAGACATCCCCAGGCCTCGTCCTACTCCACCTCCCTCTCTTGCCAACCTTCTCCATCATACTTTCCAAGAGAAAGCCAGGGATCCATACTTTAATGAATGTCTTAGAGGTGCTTTAACAAGTGTGTTAAATACAGTTCTCAGCATAAGCTGGAGGCTCCTAGGGTCAATGGTATTAACTGCTCAGTCGTATCACTCACCAATCACACTGGTACATGACAACTGTCAGGTCCCATCTTCCCCAAGAGATCTTGGAACCCCTTGCCTGCCAGCACTCATGAGATTAGCACTATGGACTATCACACAGTGGATGGGACTGGCTCAGACTCTACCAGTCTCCCCAGCCTCACTAGGGTACGGAAAGCAAAAGATTCTATTTAATATTTTTGGTGACCAACTCAGCGTTGTAAGGAAATGTATAAAACATCAACCTTCTTCAAAATCACTCACTATTGTTTCCACCCCCAGGAAGAAACCCATTCAAGGGCTCTCTCTCCAGAATCACCATAGGGAGTTGGTGTGGCCACACCCAGAATCCCAGCACTCAAAAGGCTGAAGTAGGTGAATCACCAGCTCAAGGCCAGATTCTGTCTCAAATTCTTTAAAAAAAGAAAGAAAGAAAGAAAGAAAGAAAGAAAGAAAGAAAGAAAGAAAGAAAGAAAGAAAGAAAAGAATAATGATTCAAAACTCATTTGGCAATCCGTGAAAGATCAAGGGAGGTACCACACAGCAATTCCAGTCCCTAGCATCTACTGCCTTCCTTTCCCCTCTCCAAATGCCCTTCTATAAGCCCTCCTTCCTCCCTAGGCTCTCTCTCCATCATAAACAGCCAGAGGGAAGGCCTGAGAGTTGCGTTCCTACCGGATCTTTAACTTACCCAGGACTCTGCTGCTATGAGGGCAGCCTCCCTTACAAGCTACGGTTCCCACCTACTTGTCAAATAATAAATTTCTCCGTTCTTGACCACCATTTTAGATATCATCTCTGAGAACATCAGAGAGCTTTCAAAACCCTATCTGGAGAGAAGAAATTGTCTTCCTAAATTTCAATGTGGTGGCATTTGAAATACTTAAAGTCAGAATCAATAAAATTATGGGATTTCAGCATCCTAGGGACCATTATAAGTTCCAAAGAAGGAAAATGCTTTTCCTGGGATTTGCATAAGTTAGCCAACATCTGGAAAACATATGCAGCTTAATGACTATGGTGCATAGATGCTTCAAAAATGCACTTACATTTCAATAGTTTATAATTAGTGGATGTGGGCCAAGTAAGAGCTCAGTTAACTGTCTTAGAAGCACAACTATCTCTCGAGCCAATGCAAAATTCCTAAGATTAAAAAAATAAGGATATGATTTGTATTAGTCTGAATAAAATTTTATATCTTGCTTTTTGGTCACTTTGCCACTATGGAAACCTTCAACAAAAGATCACAAATCCTCAGTGACAGATGGCGATTCACAGGCTAAACAGAAACACATCAGCTGTGGGAATCGTGTTTGCAACTTAATAAAAGTTACCAGTGACCTGGGCCAGACCAGAATCAGCTTCCTATGAACAAGTGACTTCTTTGAATTTTATGTTCATGTGAGGGAAGAAGCCATCGCCAAATAGAGGCACTCCTGTGCAGATGCATAGACCTCATTTGATCAGGGTTTAGACCTTTAATAATAGAATTCTCTTATTCAGATGCTTACCCAAGCATAGAATATGCTTGCTCCGTCCCTTCCAGCTCTCCTCATCACCAAGGACTGGTCTCTTGGAGATAGAGACCCTTATTTAGAAAAGAGGATAGCTCTCTGGAGAAAGTATCAGTCGATGCATAGCTGGCAACCTCTTCATTATTTAACATTTTGTATTATAAGTCCTTTTTTCAAAATAAATTACGACCCAACATACTTGTTCATCTGGCATGTTTGCGGACCCTAGGCACACATCAAATGTTAATTCCCTATTTTCTCTTCAATCCACTGAATAATAGAACTGAAATGCTTCTTTCAATTAGCCTTGTGCTAGATCTAAAGCTTTGGCTTGTATGCTCATCACAATGGGAGCAACACAGAGGAACAATACCATTGCTGGTGGCCCTCGCTACCCAGACATCAGGGGGAGAATTGTTTATAACAAGTTTCAAATTGAATCTTCGTATGAGTGGATTCAATGCCTTTGAAGGAGACAGAATCGGACATCAAAATTCAATAAAAAGAACCTCTGGGCATAAAAACTCAGTAGTTGTGAAATATTTAACAAAAGCCAAGTCGTGAGTTTGGCCTTGGAATTCTGCTCCTACTGTGACCTGTTGGAAGTGAGGTGGAACGCCAGGTCTTAGGCTGAGCCAGGAAACACAAGGTGGAGGTGAGACTGGCTTCTTTTGGACTGCTCGTGAGAGAAAGGCAAAGAGGCCCGGCGTATTTCCAGTCGCAGAAGAATTCCTCGTATCTAATTGGTCTAGGGATCCTAAGCTGCACAGGTAAGTAAGCTCCTCCAAAACTTCTAATGTACAGACCAGTGTCTACAAAGACAAAGTGAATGTACAGGTTTGAACTTACTGTAGACACATTTGTGTGCTGAACCTCACAGATAATTAAATACAAACAGTGTTAAAAATCGTTCCTTCAAAGACCTCCCAGCTAGGACCGCCAAATTTAGCAAATAACACAGGAGCATCTTCAGACTAACAGGTATGTTTCTAGAGCTCTGATTTACAAAAATGGATTGCTCTAGTTTTTAATAACGTGTAGGTCAATTTTTTGTTTGGTTGGCTGGTTTTGTCCAGACACGGTTTCTTTGTGTAGTCCTGGTTCTCCTGAAACTCGCTGTGTAGACCTCTAACTCACAGAAATCCACTTGTCTCTGCCTCCCAAGTTCTGGGATTGAAGGCAGGGGCTACTACTGCCTGGCTGTAGCTCGAATTTTTAAAAGCTTAGTTTTCTTTAAAAGCTTAGTTTTCTTAGGAGATTAGTTTGATTTAATCATCTCACTTTACATAGCATGATGGCACTTTTACTACATACACATATAAAAAATCAGTTTATAATAACATTTCTATTTTATTTCAGTAGTTAGGAGAAATCAGGAGGAATACAGTCAAAATACATTGTATAAAATTCTCAAAGACTTCATTCTCAAAACAATTTCTTTCAATAAGGAAGCAATTATAAAAGAGAAATATAAAGAACATCAGTTAAATTTAATTTTGTGTAAATGGTTATATAATTTTGAGTTACTGCATTCTGTGTTATACCTGGGCCATGCTTATATTAAATATATATTCATTCTTTATCTGAAATTCAGATCGAACTGGACATCTTGTAATCCAGCAACGCTATTAGCTCTTTGCCACGGTCTATGTTTGAATTCATAGATAAGGAACTGAATTTGAACTAATTTATCTGCTCGCTGTCACCTGCAGACAGTGAGTGCTTAAGGCAGCAGTTGGTCCCACCCCGAGGGGACGCTTCAGTAGCTCCACAGAAGCCCCCACTCTAGTGGTTATGCATTTCGCTTTGTTAAATTCCCTTCAGTTCACGGAGAGCAAAACCTCTGTGGGATTTTCTGTGCATTTCTAATGGGACTGCACTGACAGGAATTAAGTCCACACATCTGTTTGTTCAACAAAGGGAAGAAACAAGTTGCAGTTGAGACCCTTAGACTGAGAAGCCGCGGATTTGGGGGTCTCGTTTGTTGTGAAGAGTTTGATGCATTGGCATACATGTGTTTAGGGTCTCACTCCTCACAAAAGGGTACATCTCAGAAAGACCCTGACGAGGACATTGATGAAAACTTGTCTTACTGTTTGAAGATAATGATAAAGCTACCGATATTTTGATCTAATGTAGAATATACATATTTTCACATGCACTTCAGGTCATGGAACACCTCTGAATAAGGATGTATTTACATTACAAAGTTAGTTTATAGTGAGAGTCCAATGTAAGTCAAGATCACATTCACATCCTTTATTTCCAAATGCATGGCGTATCTTTGAGGAAACTATCTGTTTATACCTTTTACATTTTTGTATATCATGAAGTTTTTTTATTATTCATAGAATCCTATTATTTCTTTTTATCATCAGGCCCTCAGACACTGTTTGGAAGAAAACCTGAAACTTAAATCCTTTAATCTAGATATTAGCCCCCTGTGTTTTTCCAAAAGCAAGAGGCCTTCACCTCAGCTGGTTTCCTCATGGCCTGGCAATGCTGACACACAGCAGATGCCAATGAGCCAACAGAATCTGCTTGGCAAAGATTCACATGTTGTATAAGAAAACATCTTAGTGTTTTGGCTGTGTTTTATTATATCAGATTTACACATTAAAGGGTTTATATCATTTGAATCTCAGAAAACCAAGATCAGTCCCTGACACAGCTAGAAACTCCAGCTAGATCTAAGGTCTCCACCTGGCCAAGTTTTCTCTGTGCCCAGGAAGGAACTCGGTACATCTTCCTGAAACCATGGATATATCAGGATCAATTCAACTTTCCCTGCAAGACTCTCCCACTGAAGAAGCAAGGGTCCCAGCTTCTCTCTACTCCAGATTTGTTTCTAATACCATTCTTTCAAAGAAATAAACACATTCCTTTCTCTGAAACATTCCAACTCTAGATACAATGACATAAATTAAATGTAAGTTTCTTCACGAATAGAGTTATGAAAAAGACAAGATCACGCTCACCATTCCTGGATATACTGTTGGTTTGCTACAGAGAAGGATAATACTAATGTCTTAACAAGAGACAAAGCGGATAAAGAGACACGCGTACATAATGGTTAAACAAACCAACATCTATGGGGTAAGCAATAGGGAGATCACTACAAAAGAGAAAACTGACTTCCCAAAGGTTACAAAATGAGGAGAGTGCTAAGATTTGAATCCAGACCTGATGAATTCCAAAGGCTCAGACTTCACTAACACATCAGTGATTCCTTCAGCACTTTCTCCCAATGAATCCAAGAGCAGATGGCTTACAACAGGCCGTCACTGCCAGCCATTCAGTGTACATATGTAAGACTAGATCAGATGATATGAAGGGCAGCAGACAACCTTGTCCTTTTAAGTGACAGGAAATGCCAAAATCAGGGCAAGCCAACTTCTTTAGGAGCTGCATGGGAACACACAAAGTCAGGCTAGCACAGAAGCAATAAGATACATTGTTACTTCTTTCCTTGTTGTGTCCCAATTTCCATTCTCCAGGTTTTTCTCGCTTGTTAGGTGAAGCACCAAGGTTAATGTCTCAGTCAGGTTGCAGCTTCCCAAATGACCTTTATTCCAGTCACCCCTCCGTGTAACACCTGCTTCAGAAAAATTAACCTTCCAAATGCTCCTCAAGTGGGACTTTTTTTCTATAGATCTCTATCTGTCAAATAGCAAGTGCCTTCCACTCACTCTCCACTCCTGTCTACAGCTAAACAAGTAGGTTATGAAGTTAACTTGAGACAACAAACAAACCAATAATAGCCAGGAAATTAAGGGCTAGCTAACAAACACCAAATCTCAAATAGCAATCAGCTTAGTTTCAGTACACTAATGAGCAGAACCATGAAACTATGAAGAACATCCAAATTAGACACAATTGCATGGACGAAAATTTGTAGTTAGTAAATATTTCAAGTTTAGGATAAATATTTAAATCAGTGAGGGAAAGTTGGCTTTTTAATAAGAAGCATTGGGTCACCTAGCGAGTTATATGTCAGAAAGGCAAAACTAGATGCATTCGTCAAATCCACATACCAGAGTGTGTGCCAGGTAAAGAACTTTATGTTTTTTAAATGAAACTAATCAAGAACTAGATAAAAAAATGGATGGCTCCCTCCACTCTCTGGCTGGTTTTAATTAGTACGTTTTTATATTACATTTACACAGACATGAACTAGCTTCCCTATAGCAAACAATGTTGTCTGAAAATAAAGACACAAATACAATGGGAAACTAGCAACTTATTTCACAGAGTTAATATCTTTATTTTTACATACATACAGATGCATGTGTTTATGAATTATATGTACATGTGGTATGTGTCTATGCATGCACATATAGAGAAAGACAGGAAAAGAAAGGGGGGACAGGGACGGTATCCAATAAGATCACAGAAAAAAAGGCTAACAAGAGAAAGACGAGCTGTCTTTAACCATCTGGAAAGATGTCCAAACTCATAATAAAGTAAGTAAAACTTGCAAGCACAGCAAGAGAGGAGCTTCTTACTTCTGACAATGAGGCTGGTCTTCCCTCCTTAAACTACTTAGAAAATGTAACAAAAATAGAAAACAACTTTTTTTTTTCAGTTAGACAACACTGAGAGCGTCCAAGGGGCTATGAGATTCAAGTAGCCCAAATCAACCCATGCGGCATCCCCGTCGTCCGTGTGTGAGTACCAGTGTTTCACTGTGACTTCCTTCGTGTCTTCACACTGGCAGTGACACTGGACATCTTTCACAGACTAATTCACTAACTACATGTGTTTTGCAAAGACAGTGGGGGGAAGGAAATGCTGTATGTGTTGATTTGGATGACAGTCACACAGTGTATGTTTCTATAAACCCCAAAGATTGTACACTTCAAATTCACATTTGTTAAGTGTAAAATACATGTCAATAAAGTTTATTTCTAAAACTAAACTGAGGATCTATTTCTTATCTATGAGAGAAATATAAATCAACAGTTAACACTAAGCTTCTAACCGCCCCCCCCCCACATAGGTCACATAACTGTGAGAATCTCAAAATTTGTGGGAATAGTAAAGGGTTTATGAAGGTGTAACAACCAAAGGATTAATACAAACTCCAAAGCACCAGGAGGCCAGGGTGTTTGGGCAGTGCTGGACCACACCATGAGACTTCTCTGCGGCCTTTGTGAACACAGCCTGAGGACTCCGTACTGTCCATGATCCATAAGCTCAGATTCAAGGCCACAGTGCCTTGAAAATTACAGTGTTTTGACTGCATATGAAGGTTTTTCTTCTTATAAAATCATTCTATTTAACTATGGAGAGGCCTTTTAATATCTTCCTACTGTGATTCCTCGATGTGTAAAGCCAAACTATTTTGAGGTTGCATTGTGTTAGAAAGCTTAGTTTTTAAAATGCTGTTAGAATTGCTGACAAATTTCAGTTAGAAAAAGACAATGTTGTCTTGGGATTGGGGCCGAATTTCCAACAGCTTCTGGAATGGTCCTAAACACACTTCTGCCATATAGTATTAAAAATTAGTTTTTAAAGAAGTAGAGTTCTTGACATTGGTTATCAAATTAAAATAGCACTCAACTCTGAAAAGCATCGATATACTTGGCCATATCAAATATCAAGGCAAATTTCAAGAGAAATAAACAAGCAGATAACTCATTAGTGTGTAAATTTACCTTCATCTTTAATAAATAAATAAATTGCATATGTATGTGTGTATGTATACATATACATATATACATATTGCTTAAAATGATTTTTTCCTCATGATTTATTACTAGTAAATGTTTGGTGTGCTTGCGATACCTACCTTATATGACTGTCTACCTTTGGCCATGTAAAAATTTTTTGAGTGAAAGAAGTCTTAAGTGGAAAAAAGTTTAAGAAGGCAGAGTTAGAAAACACATTTTGCTATTGAGGCTGTGGGGAAACAAGCACACTGCTAATAGTCACACAAAATTAGACAATCCATAGGAAATATTCTGGCAAAATGTCACATCATTTAACTCGTATATATCACATCTAGGAATCTATTTCAAAAGTATATTAGCCAAAGTATGCATGTAAGGAGAGGGCCATGGATGTGGGTCAGGGGTAGGGCTCTTACCTAATGTGGATAAGACCCTGAGGAAAGACCCACAAAAAGGAAAAGGAGACAGAAAAACAAAACAAAACTGAGCACAGTAGCACACAAGGTGCTAGCTCTGGATACTCAGCCTGATGTAGGAAGATAAACTGAACCCACAAGTTCAAGGACAGCCTGGACAATATAAGAAAACCTAGTCTGTTCTTCCTACGGGATTGCAAATCCCTTCAGCTCCTTCAGTCCCTCTCCTAGCGCTTCCATTCGGGTCCCCAGGCTCAGTCCGATGGTTGGCTGTGAGTATCTGCATCTGTATTAGTCAAGTGCTGGTAGAGCCTCTCAAGTAACAGCCATACCAGGCTCCTGTCAGTAAGCACTTCTTGGCATCAGCAATAGTGTCAGGGTTTGGTGTCTGCAGATGGGATGGATCCCTAGGTGGGATGATCTCTGGATGGCCTTTCCTTCAGTCTCTGTTCCATTTTGTTGTTGTTGTTGTTCCTGTCTTTCCTTTGGACAAGAACATTTCTGGGTTAAAAATGTTGAGGTGTGTAGGTAGTCCCATCCTTCTACTGGGGACCATGTCTATTTACTGGAGGTAGTCTCTACAGGCTGTATCTCCCCTTTGTTGGATATCTTGATGCCCAAGCGTAGGGGGATGCTGGAGCAGAGGGGCAGGAGGGGGTGAGTGGGTGGAGGAGCACCCTCACAGAGGCAAAGGGGAGGGGGAAGAGGGGGTATGGAATGGAGGGGTTGTGAAGGGGTAACCAGGAAGGGGGATATCATTTGTAAATGTAAATAAATAAAATGATTAATAAAAAAATGAAAGAAAACTTGATCTGGAAAGTATTTAGAGAGAGATCTGTAGAAACACACATAACTATTTTTTCTATTGCATAATGCAGAGAAGTGAAACAAACACTGGGGGGTTATATTCAGGACATGGACACAAGCTATACTTCTTTTGTATACGTCCATGCTTGTGTCTGTCTGTCTGTCTATGTAACCATGATACATATGCACCTAGAAAGAGTGGTAAAACTCAGCAGTAATGAGCATCTAAACCAGGACCTCCAAGTACTGCCACCCTGAGGAGAGCTGAGAAACCCCGAGGGACCATCTCAAGAGCAGATAACGACATCCTGAGAAAATGTGTTCTGTTGACATGGGCCCAGCCATGTCATGGACCAACGGGTGCCTCAGATCCATGGGAATGGCAATGCCTTCACAATACAGGTTAGGCTCAGCATAGCAAACCCTTCTGTTCTGAGTGTAAATGCTGACAGTGTATGGAACCACATTCCAGTGTTTGGAATAATAGGCCAGTACATGCAAAGATGAGCAATTGCAGCTTCCTGGATGTTTACAGGCTGGGACTGGCTGCCTTCTACAAACATCTTCTACCTAGACTAGCTGCCCTCTCCCCTGGTGCTGCATGTAACAAACATGCTGAGGTTCCAGGGTGACGTGTCGTTGATTTCATCCCATCAGAGTGCACACAACCCACTTGACCCCAGCTTTTCTCTATATGCATCTGTCTGTTCTTTCTTCTGTTCTCTCATTACCCTTAGTAATATAGCACCCGGGAGTGGTGATGCATGCCTCTAATCCCAGCACTTGGAAGGCAGAGGCAGGTGGCTCTCTATAAGTTCAAGGCCAACCTGGTCTATAGAGCAAGTTCCAGAACAGCCAAAGCTACACAGAGAAACCCTGCCTCAAAACAAAAACAAACAGAAAAAGAATTACAACTAACAGTAGAGCATAGTGGTACACAGTGCTTGGGAGGCAAAAACAAATAAATCTCTGTGAGTCTGAGGCTAGCCTGGCCAACATACAAAGTTCCAGGACAGTCAGGGATACATAGAGAGATCTTGCGTCAAACAAACAAACAAACAAACAAACAAAACAGTCACAACTAAAATGAAAAGAAAACGCCTACAAACATTAGCATGAAAATAATGACATGTGTAAATCAGTCCTGCTGGTGAGAAATAAGTCAGAACACGTGAGAGGACAAGGAGTTCCCCGGAGCAGAGAGAAGAAAGCAGTATCCAGGGCTAAGGAAGCGTTTACTCGACTAAAGCAGGGGACCAACCAGGAACCTCCTCCTGAAAGGACTCCTTCCTTGATGAGCACTAGCAGAAGGATGACGTGGATCAGAAGCAGGCGTCGGACAGCGAAATGAAAACGAGGTAGGGCTTGCTCGGTAACTACGGACAGTACACTACAAAACTGCGATGAAGAACAAGCAGCGAATAATGATCCGATCCAACCGATATTTACTGAGCCTTTTGTAGCCATCGTGGTCTCAAAGGCCTGGCAGGCTTACGAAGATGAAAGAGTTGGCTACAGCATAGATGTGCTTGACAACAGAAATTAGCACAAAAGTTCCAGGACAGAAAGAAGCACTGGGGTAGGTGGTAAGATCACTGAGTTGGGGGAACTAATGCAAGGACGTGTTTATAAAAAGCTTGCGGAGTTGGAGGTATGCACCGGGTGGCATCCAGACATTCGGATGTCCGGCTGAACAGGCTCCACAGAACAATAGACACAGAAGTGCACCACTCCATTCAGGAAACTGGCAGCAACTCACAAAATAATGGGCTAGTTAAGTTTGTTGGAAGACAATAAAAACAATTCTGTCTTGGCATTTAGTCCTTTAAATATAATGTTTGATTGTATTGGCATCTTCATCAAGCTTAAATTTTTTTGTTTAATTTTTTTTCCCTGAGTGCCAAGTATATTCCAATTTAATGCTACTATAGAGATTTTCTGAAATCATCCAAACTTAATGTCAAATCCCCTGATGTACCATTTAAGTGCACCATTTAAGACAGGTTAAAACAATTTGTCTGTAAATGCATGTCTCGGTGCACTTATCAGGATAGCGATAATTATGAGAGCATACTGATCGTGGCTACCTGCCATACGAATAAATATTATTTCAAAGATGGAAATGCAATAAATCTTTTTAAGGGGCCATGTAATGAGAGACAGCAGATGCAGCTTTGTTGATATAACAGAGTGGAAGTAACTTTGCCAAATAAAACAAATCATATTTCTCTTGAAAATCTCGTACTCGAATTCTGAGTGCCACGTTGTAGAATTTATAGTTTTCTTATAAACTCTAGGAAATTGAGAAACTCTCTCTAAAGGTCATTTATCAATTGCTCCAAATATGTGCGATACAGCAATGACTCAGACACATTTCAAACATTTGCTCCATATGGTTACACTGTAAAATGCAGTTCTCAACACCGACTGGCATCAACTGCTCAATAAGTAAGACATGACACATGGCATTAAGTCACACAATAGAAGCAAGAACAACACAGCCTGCTAGCTAATCACCATTTGCAGGTATACTGGGCTGAAAATGTATGCAAGAATGCCATATATGAAATGAGTGGGAGGTTCTGACATATAGTTGGGTACTTTCCCACTAACTTCGTGAATGTATTAGAAAACAACTATAGTTAAGAAATATCCTTGTGGTGAACCATTTTTAATTCTGTACAGTCTGGATAGCTTGGTAGTTAGGAAGCTAACACCCCCATAAATAACCTCACTTAACCTGAGAAACGAACTAAAGTTGAGTGATCGTATTGATGGGGCATTTTATTCGGGCACCAACTTCCAAAGATTGGAAATGGAAGAGACGATCTCAAAACTCCCATCCTATGGAATGTGTGCTTTTGTTTGTATCTAAGCAATGTGCATGATACAGTACATGACTAAACACAATCCAATATGATTTGTGTTGCCGTGGATCCCCACAGAACAAATCTGTAAAATTACAGCCTGTGAAAGCTTTAACACAGTGACATAAAATGACCGTGGCATGTTCATATCTTAACCTGACAGACTGATGGTGATTATTGCAAGGACAGTGCCCTGCATATGTCAAACGATTTGCAAATAATTTATGTCACCTTCCGTTCCATTATTGTTTTTGCAGAGGACATAAACTGTGTCACCAATATTAAACTGTCTGCAAAAAAGAGCCGAGCTCAGCTTTCTCCTCTCTGAGAACACTGAGCCATCTGCACCCAGACAAACATGCATATGGCCATCATTTGTCCAACACCTTACACAGTGTGAAGGTTTTTTACTTGAAATGCCAACCTGCGTGGCAGATGATGTATGTGTTTCCTCAGTCCTGTGATTACCGGGCCCGCGCCGCTGTGCAGCGCTCTCACCTCATCAGTTCCACAAGCCGCACTCCTAGGTGTGTGAGGCATTTGCAGCAATATGGCTTCTGACACACGGGAAGGTGGAAGCGCTCCGCTGTGAATATGTGACTCCTGATTTCCTTCCAATCAGGGTCAAAGTCTGACCCAAAGAAATTAGTGTGGGTAGAGATTTAGGACTCAAAAACAGCAATTTGAAAACAGGAATGAATGTATTTTGATAAAGGGGGAAGCTGGTTGGCCCTGCTTGACTGCTGTGCCAAACGCCTTAGAAACGACCTGCGTTTTGTTCTTTTGGAAAAGAACGTACAGGGCATATTTGTTATCCCCAGTTGTGAACAGAGCAGGCTACTGCTGCAACTAGCAGATGCAATTCATCTGAGGATTGGCTATTGCTATAGACCTGAGCTTCTTCCTACGAAGTGCCGCCACGACAAGCCAGCACCTCTGTAGATCACTGTCACTCCAGGAACACATCAACAGAGTTTTCTTACATACATGTATCACATCTATACGTGACTATACACCCCAGACACGCACACACAAAATAAATATGCTCAAATATTTAATTTGTTCAAACTTTTGAAATTGCAGGTTTTATTTTTGCTTTTAAGGGGCATTTTCTTTTCCTTTTAAATGCAGACATTGCATTAAAATAGAACACAGCATTTTTTTCCCCACCTTCCTATTCTCCATCCTTATCTGGGTGGGAGAGGGAATAATAGAGAGGAATAAGTAAGAATTTGAAGACAATCCCAACGGAATCTGTTTGGATACCAAATAACAAGCCACAGAATCATTTTTCCGGGTGGAGTATAAATTAATCAGAACCAGATGGGTTTGTTTTACTATAAAATTCACATGGACACAAACTCCCTAGATGAAGATGTGTGGTATTTATTTCTCATCCTCCACCATTGAACATATTCAGACTTTAAAACAGTTTCCAAATACGGATTTTGAAGATTGGTCCAAGTCTGTAATTTTAATTCAAAAGTAAGTTCTAAACCAAAACTGGCACCTACAGCTCTGGATGCAGACAGTGAAAGGTGGCAAATGCAGATGCTTTATGGGTGTTCAGCATGCTTAGAATAAACGATGGAATAGTGCCCAGCCCTGAACAGGATGTCCACCACACCACTCCCTCTGTGGGACTGCTCGGGGGACACCGGGGAAGAGAATGGAAAGAATGTAAGAGCCAACAGAGAGGGAAAAGAGATTCAAAATGCTATCTTCAGAGCCCAATACAGCCATGGCAGGTAAGATCCCTCGGCAGCTTCAACTGCCTGCACTGTGCCTGCCTAAATCTAGGCTTGTCAACAGCCAATTGTGGATGGAGAGAGGCTTTCATTGTGTAACAGTAAACCCACCGGGCTCCAAAGGATGGTTTCAGTCATACAGAGCTTCCTGTTTAAAATCAGAGGGTCACAAAACAAAAAAGGCACTAATGTAAAGAGAGAGAGAGAGAGAGAGAGAGAGAGAGAGAGAGAGAGAGAGAGAGAGAAAATGTAGAGATAAGAAGGATAACAAGGATAGAAAAGAAGTAAGAGAAGGTAGAGGATACGAATAAACACTGCATTTTATATGCACAAAACTGTCACACACACACAAAACAAATTAAAAAAAAACTTAAGCATTCTAAAAAGCAAACACTACACATCAGACCAGGTTTGCTTTGAGATCCCGAGCCATCAAAGGTGTCTTGGTGGTGTTTCAACATGACTTCCTGAAATTAAACACTCACAACTGAAAATAACAGGCGATGGGCAGGGCTGTAGCTAGACGGTAGAATGTCTGTCTGGCACACATGAAGCACTGAGTTCAATTAACAGCACTTTTTTTTTTAAGGCAGTTAACAAAATTCCCATCAATATTTGCCACTTGTGATTACTTGTTACTCTTTCGATTAATGGCAAAATGGGAAAAACAGAGCATACATATGTTAACAATAAAATTAGAACCAAAATGAGCATGGTGGATTTTGTGAAATTAGATTTAGGGAGTTTGTTATGATGTGGTCAACAACCCCCTAGAAGCTTATTCTGACAAGCTCAATTTACATGCTATAAAATGAGCATCGTCAAAGCTCCCCCGCTTTCAGGCCCTTTGTTCTCTTATGGCCTTAAAATACCAAGTACATGGTTACTGAATATCTGTTATATTGCAAAAGATTCCTGGCAGCTTTATTGGACTATGAAAAACCAGTGCTGACTAAATCTCATGGAGACTTTCCTTTGCATGTCCAACTCAACACATCCAACACTGATCTCCTAATCTCTCAATAATGTCCTTCGTTTTTCTAACACCGTGGACCCCATCTTTACATGACGTCCAATGACCTTTCATCTCTGTTGACCTTCTCTTCCGAACTCTTCTCAGAACTGGCCCCTCTGTATTGCTTTTCTTTATATCTTCCTGATTAAGGCACTTGCTACATAAGCTTAATAAAATGACCTCTGTCTGTCCGTTTCTTGGTTACAGGTGGTGTACTGTACACTACTTCTTGCTTAATAGCCAGTCAAGTCATCATATTCTTTTCTCCAATAAAAATAACACTTGAGTTTCTGGAGCACTTCATCCTTCACAACATCCATTTGCTCTTCACACCAAGATAAGTGAGGTAGATGGAATCAGTATTAAGATTTCCACTCTGTAAATGAGAAGCTCAGACTCAGAGAGGGACTGAACTGTCCGACACATGTATGCTGCTACCAACTGGAGCCAGGAGTCTTTTGATTCCAAGTCCAGTTCAATTTCCATGCACAGGTTTATCTAAAACAAACATGTTGCACACATGTCTAAATTATTTAAATACCCTCAAAGCCCTTTGTAATCTAGTTCAAATTTACACTTCTAAATTCATCTTCCATGACTGCTTCAGAGAAACTTTGTGTCAACCACAAGCAATCTATGGCATTTGCTGTCACTTTTTGTCACAGATTTGCAGTATCTTTATTATATCCCGACTTGGATTCCTTCAGGAATATCCCCCAGGAAGAGGAGAGATGGATCTATGGCAGTTCAATTTTCAGTGTTTAGAAGCTCTAGCTGAGTTTGTTAGTGGATGTTTTTCATATTTGTGGTTTTAATCTTGGCACTATAACAGGAAATCAAACACAAATATACTTGATGACCCTTCTATTAAAGACGCTTTTGACTTAATATGTTTTTTTTTAAAGTTAGATACTTTAAGTACTATATATAATCTTCCATGTTAATCATTGTCAAAGGAGCTTAAAATAAAGTCACTCTTTTTCCTGGATTATTTCAGAAGTGAAGGTCTCATTTGATGTGCTGTATTCTGATTAGGTGGGCATGGAAATAGTGTTCTTTAATTACTATTAAAGACCACAGGAAGCAGAAATGTTATTAATGTACAGTAATTATCAGATGCATTATAAAGCTTTAACAAAGTACCAAATTAAAAAGAAAACAGTTTATTCTCATATATAATTATTTATACACACAGATATACACATAGATATACATGATTAAAAAAATCACAAGGTAATCTCTAATGCAACAATAAAGTTTAGCAATTGAATCTGTCATTCAGGATATTTTCTTCTCTTGTTTGAAAATACAATTTTTCAAGACCTTCAATACTTACTAAAATACACTTTCTGAGCAAACTATATAAACCCAGTTTCCTTGTATTCAGTCCTTAGCACATGTTCCAAGTCCTGCATCTAGGATGTGTTTTAACAGTACTCTCCGTTTACCTTCTTAAGCATATGAAGTATGATTACTGCATGCCTTTGTCTCTTTACGTGTGCCATTTCTAGGCCTAGTCCTACCAACTGATTTTTCTTGTTTCCTTGTACACTGTTTTTTTTTTTTCCTCATTGGATTCCAGACACATAATTGTATATTATTAGGTATTAGAGATTTTTGTGTTCCTTAACTAATGTAAGGCTGTTTTAAAATGTTACTTGACAAAATTCATTCCCCCGCCTCCAGCTTTGTTTAGTGGGTCTATTCAGCCATTAGTAGAGGCCTAATTAGGCCCTAACTTCCATGACCT
The DNA here is from genome assembly GCF_004785775.1 of Grammomys surdaster. NCBI lineage: Eukaryota > Metazoa > Chordata > Mammalia > Rodentia > Muridae > Grammomys > Grammomys surdaster. Next base: position 9,604,468 of record NW_021604594.1, read on the forward strand.
ACACAGCTTAGGGACTAACCTAAAATGCCAGGAAATGAAGAAACAATAGACACATACAGAGAAAAGATAGGATTGGGTGGATCCTGTGTTGCGATGGAGACATGCCAGTAATTAACTCAGTGTTAGCTAAACCAGAAATTTCAGTAGATCTGTGGGGGAACAGTCTTGGGTTGTAGTCGTCTGGGAAGGGTAAGCTGTGGCTGATGGTTTCTGGACATACTGGTTTCAGCTCAAGGTTAATCGTTAGTTAACATCTGTACTTGAACCAGAAGGCAGCTCTGCCATTCTTTGTAACCTGACCTCGGGAAGACTTTGCCACCTCCCATGGGTCTGAGGCACCGGGTCCTTGATATGTCAATAACACACAATAAGTCAGCACTTCCTCCACTCTCTACATGAAACAGTAAGGTAAGCGATATCCTTCTGAAACATCTATATGATGCTCTGTGTGTTGGTGGCCTTTCTACACTCATTAGCAGGAACTCAGATCATGTGCAGCTTACTGTGAGAGCAGGGTTTTCCCTAGAGTTCTTTGCTGGATCCTAGGTAGTTTCTCCATATGCATGGTACAGCCAACACTTGGTAGAAGATGAAAAAAAACAACAGACCTCCAGAGTTCTCTATGCAGGTGTCTTCCTTCCAAGACTCTGCTTTATAAATACTCAACTTTGGGAGACTGCTGACTTCTGCTTGGGTTCTCATCTTCTCTGGGTAGCCTAGAAATGCCCTTTAAGCAGAAGCTGAGGGCTCACTGTTTCCCTTAAGGAAAGGATCACTGTTCTGAATTTTGTTCAATGTCTTGAAAACTTTACTCCAACTACTCCATCTGGTTTCTTTAGTTACTTAAGACAGGATAAGACAGTTCCTTGTTATTCCAATCAGGAATAGAAAGTTCTTAGTACCACTATAAAATGTAAACATTTCTTGAGGAATCAGAGTGAAACAAACTTTCCTATTTTGAAATTATCAAAACAAAACAAAAACAAAAAATCAAAAACCAAACAAACAAAAACACTCACAAATGAAAACCAACTCCTTTTTAAGTAAGCCCTTCTTTATCAGTGGTACTCAGCAGAAATAGTAAACAGAAACAGCAAACATGTTAGCATCTTTAGATAACATTTTAACCTAGCTGAGTCTTGTTGGTGGCACATGCTTGTAATTCCAGCTATGTAAAATCTGAGGCAGGAGGATTCCAAATCAAATTCAGCCTGGGCTTCACAGTGAGTTCAAGGCCATCTTGCAAAACTTAGTGTAACCATCTCAAATTAAAAATTAAAGAGAAAGCTGAAGAAATAGCTGAGTGGGAGAGAACTAGCCCTCAGTGCAGAAAGCCCTATGCCCAATCCCTAGTAATGGGGCTGGGGTGACTCTACGCTGCTAAAGTCATTAATCGTTGTAAAGCTGATTCACCTATCCCATTTCAAAGATCACTTTAATATCTCAAGAGTTACCAACAAAATACAAACCATCATTTTAGGTCATTTGTAGTGGTGCACACCTTTAATCCCAGTAAAGGCAAGTGGATTCTTTGAGTTCAAGGCCAACCTGGTCTACATAGAGATCTAGGCCAGCCAAGGCTACACTAAGACACTGTTTAAAAAAAAATCATTTTAATATTTTCAAATGTAATATTTAAACAACTTATTTTCCCATTTCTGTGCTTTGGCAACAAAGAAAACCAAAAGCTGGTGTGACTGCAGCACAGTTCTATAAAAGGGAAAACAATGAAACAAAAGCTGGCCTGAGCAAGCTGGTCCTCTTTTCTCTTACATGCCCCATTCTGTATTGGTGAGACCAGATAATGAGTAGCACTTTTTCTTTGTAACAATTCATTAATCAGAGAAATGATCCTTGCTAGTGTTTAGATGTTTTACTTAATTTGGTACCTCTGGCCTGCTGCCCCACTTGTGCCAAAATTATTATTTCTCACCCAGCAGGTGATAAATAACAACTTCACTCGTGATTAATACCATGAATCCTTCAACCTGACTAATGCAAGGGAAAAAAAAAAAAAAAAGGACCCAACGTGAGACCTACAGAACAAGTGGGTGATAACTGTGAGGACCGAGGAAGCGCTGCTTCACTTGTGAGGGGGGACATCCACAGGAAATGAGGCGTTTGCCCACAGTCCAGCTGATCCTCTGAGGCTTCATTAAGCCCATCTCAACAATATTCGCCTCTGCAGTCCTAGTGCTGGGTTTCCTTCCTCCTAACACTCAGTTCTAAGTACTTTCAGACAAAAGAAACCACCAACTCACTTCTGCCTACATTTAAATATATATTAAATGGGTGACTGACCAAATAATAAATGAGAAAATGGAATTCTTACCCAAGTATTAGACACTGTAACGGGTCATTTGGGAGCTACACTCGTTCTCTTGTTACTTGTGAAACACTGCAATCATGTACAAATGTAGTTTTGCTCAAAGTCACAGCAGAGTTAACAATTGCTACTGGCAAAAAGGAAAGCTGTTCACAATGGCCAATAACTAAAGCCACATGATGCCATTAACTATTTATTACTATTGTTTAGCATTAGACACAACCTAAACACCAGTGGCCCTTAGTCAGACAGAAGGGTAAGATGTCCTCCAGAGAAAGCTCCTTTGCATTGTTTTTTTTTCTTTTCTTTCTTTTTTTTTCTTTTTTTTGAGATGGGACTTCACTGACTAACTCTGGATGCCCTAACACACACCATGTAGAAAAGGGTGGCCTTGCACTCACAGAGAACTATCTGCCTCTCTCTGGAGTGTTGGAATCAACCACCATGCCCATTGGTACTTCAGTTTTAGTCCCAAGTCAAGTCAATGAATGGGTTTGTGAAAGGAGTCAATCAGCTGAATGTGGCCCAAGATATGACTGACAGATAAGTAGTTTTAACTGTTTTATTTTAATGCCGTTACATGGATGGATGAATTTTAACATGGCAGGGCTCCCACTATGAACACCTGTCTGCCTTTCTGATCGTGTGACTGCTGCCTAACTCAGAGACATGGAACAACAAGGCATACAGTTATAGGGATAGAGCTGGATGACCACAAGCAGACATTCCCAAGAATCACAGACTAGGTACTGACTGCAACTAAAATTGTTTTACTTTATCTAAAGCAATGTGTGGTATAGCATCAGATCACTTCAAAAGTGCACAGTAGCATAAGAGACAAGGGAACAGGTACAGGGGCTAATATCCAGGTTGGATGTCAGCTTTAACCAGTCTCTGAAGTGAAAAAAAAAAGAAAACCATCTAACCCAAGAAGCAGCGCTCATTAACCAGGTATTGACAAGCCCAACAAACAGTGACTAAGCTCAGGCTGGAGCTCATTTCCCAGAATGCTTCCTTGCACTAGGAGGGCAGAAGACCTAGATGAATAACCAAGTGTAACCGGTACTTAAGAATCCTTAAGTCTCAGCATTAGCCTGGGCTACCCCCAAACCTTTCAAGGGAAACATCTCTTGATATTTTTTGTGACTCAGAGAACAAAAGAAAATTATTATTTAATTAAACTTTATTGGGCTGTAATTTACATACAGTAAAATACAGTTTGATAAATGTATAGACCTTATAAACATTAGAATCAAATAAATTCCCATTATCCTCCAAAAACATGTCCCTCTGCATTTAACCCATTAAGAATAAAAAATGTGGCCCAGGCCACCAGCATTGTTACTATGGATTAATTTTGATTTAAATTTCACACACTGCTTGCTCTCTCCAGAGTACTTACTTTACACAGTACATCCTTGGCTATTTGTTGAATGGACTAAAATGAACACTTTAGGGGCTAGTAGGGACTCGGCAGTTGAAAGTAGCTGCTGTTTTCAGGTTCAGACCCAACACCTATACTGCAGCTCACAACTGTCTAACTTCAGTTACAATGGATTTGACCTCTGAGAGTACCAGGTATGTATACCTCTTGGTATACATACAAACATGCAGACAAGCACTCACACAAAACAACAACAGCAAAAACTAAAGTGGTCGCAAGGGCCTTTAACCCCAGCACTCTAGGGACCAAGGCAGACTAGTCTCTGTGAGTTCCGGGCCAAAGCTACACAGTAAGGCATTGTCTTTTTTTTTTTTTTCCCCACTCTTTTGGATGGAAAGATGAAAATTATCCCTTATAAGATTTAGTTTGAAGTCTGGCAGTGGTGGCACACATCTTTAATCTAAACACTAAGGAGGCAGAGGTAGGTAGATCTCTGAGTTTGAGGCCAGCCTGGTCTACAGAGAGAAGTCCTGTCTCAATGGAGAGAAAAGTGTTAATTTGGAGATGAAATACAAATGATAATGAGAAAGACTATCAGCATGGAGGGTAGAAAGGTTCCTCCCAATGCACCACTCCTCGATGAGAAGCCAATGGCAGTTAATGGCAGCTGAGGGAGGGAGCTACTCTTCTTTGGGAAAAGGGAAGCAGATGGTAGGCTGCCTCACAACTTACACAACACACATGAGTAATCTGACATAGGTTGTAAAAATTTTATAACTTTTTAAAGACAGGAAGTTGGGGGAGAGATGAGACGTATGTGGGGGGGGGATGGGAGGAGTACTGGAGGAGTGGGGGATGGATATGACTAAAATACTTGTACACATGTATGAAAATTTTTTAAAATTGTGTCTCCATATTCTCTTTTGTAAACTGGAGATAAGAACTACCATTAAGTGTTCTGTGAAGATTGAGTTAGAAATGCTTCGTAAAGGATAGAAAGGCAGCATCAAATAACCATCTCTCAGCACACTGATAACAGGCTTACATCTATCCCTCACAGCATCACTAAGTGAAACGGAACAGAAACCATCGAAAAACCTGGGACAATCTATAACCCTTGGTGTTTGCATATAAATTCCCATCAATACTCCTTTGAAAACTACCAGTTTTCAAACCAAAAATAAAATAAAAAAAAATACTCTGGAGATTTGCTATAAAATAGTTCTTTCAACTCACCCCAGACTCAATGAAACACTGGCTAATGCAATTTAAATTAGGTGTTAAGAACGTTCAGTCTGTACCTCACTGTATGCCACACTTTCTCCGTGTACCTTTTTACAAAATACTCTCCTGTGGTCAGTTCCACCGTGTACTCAGTAGTCTCAGCATACACCTATCAACTGCTTTCCTTAGAGAACTGTTTGTTCCACATGCACCAAGGTCAGTGAGTAGCCAAAAAGATCAAAGGAAATGAAACAAATTCAGTTGCTTAAGGTTTATTTTTATGTACTCATAAAGAAAGAAAATGTCAAGATATAGAATATAATGTAACAAATCAAACAATTCAATTTGTGTACACAAATAACAGTACAAAGAACATGTATATGACATTATGCAATTTTTTTGAGGTTTCAACAAACAGTGTTTTTGGTTTTGAGATCCTGCAACTACTAAAATATTGTTCAAGTAATACATATTTCAAAAGTTGGATTTTTAAAATAACTAATTGGCATACAACTCTAAGACAACCTGCCTTTACCCCGGTCTTCAAAGTAGTGCTGTTCAATCCGTCTACAGAAAGCAAGGAGGTTGCTATAATTTTTCACCTTCTCAGAAAGTTCATCACTGGTCAACTGTGTAGTAAGAATGGTGTACAAATGGCCAAAAACCAAAGCGTCGAGTTCAGTAGGTCTAAAATAAAAGTAAAGATGAGAACCATGAGAGGTACCTCATTTTTATAGTAGAAAGCATCCTATTTTAAAAAACCATTTTATTCATCAATTTAAAACAAAAAAGTCATAAAAATAAATCTCCCCACAACTTGATAAAATTTTTTCCATTTTAGAACATGAGTATGCCAGATACTACACTAGAAAAAAAAGAAAAATATACACACACAAACACACACACACACACACACATACACACACACACACACACACACACACACAGAGCAGGCTCTCCAGGTGCTCATCACATAAATAAAAAGATGATGTCTTCTTCTTACACCACTCTAAAATTGCATTTACTGCTTTCCTCATCAGGATCTGTAAGTTTAAAAGACAGCACTGCCCGAGTTGTCTATATATCCCCAGTCCCTAGTACAGCACCCGTGGTCTCCCGGATTTGCTGAATACATGAAGAAGAGAAAAGTAAGTACCCTGCAGAATGTGGAATCTTTTCTTCTAACAACAGTTATCACATCTTTTTGCATTCTTCTCTCTTTGATGCAATGATGGAGTATTATATAAAGTGAGACATTCGACCTGGCACAAATTTCAGGGACTCATATGAACTGATTCTGATTTTTATAAATTACCAGTTCCTACAATTCCGTTTTAAAAAAGAAATATACTTTGTGAGACCGGCAAGATGGCTCCACAGGGTTAAGGTGCTTGCTGTCCAGCCTGATGACTTGAGTTCTATCGCAGGACCCCATGTGGTAGAAGGAAAAACAATCAGCTTCTCCAAGTTGTCCTCTGACTCCCACACCTGCACCGCTGCCCACGGTCATACCTCCTACCCACCTCTGTGACACACAAATAAGTATAATCTAATTTTTCTGAAATAACGTATACTTTATTTATTTTCGTGGTTATGAAAGACAACGGCAAAGCAACAACAACACACTTGCGCCAGAGAGATGGCTCAGAAGTAAAGGCAATGGCTGCCATGCCTGATAATCTAAACTCAGTCCCTGGGCCTCACACTGTAAAATGACAGAACCGACTCCCCAAAGCTGTGCTTTGACTTTCACACCTGTCATAGCCAACATGCATGATCCCTGCACACACACACACATAAATGTAAAAAAAAAATTCAAAACTGTACTTTACTTAGCACTTGTACAATATTATTGAATCATGCTATGAGTATAATTTCTTTGTTATACAATGAAGGAAAAAAGAAAACTTTCCAGTCTTGTGCTTAAAGGGGTCCTTGTGGACTGTGATATGGGAATGTGTGGGCACGGGTGAGTGTGTGTGCCCCATGTGCAAATTCTCTTCCTATGATCTTTAAGATATTTCAAATGTATTACTGCTTTTATCTTTGCAGACTTTTTATTAGAAAACTACTCTTAGAGTCCTACTGCTCCCTTGTCTTGAATCATTGTCCTTCCGGTTAGATGTGTTTCTCTCATTTGAACACCAACGTGAAAACCGTGCTGTAAAACGTGAGCATTTTCCTAACCTTTCCTATTGAAAATATTTCTCCTGCCATTCTTCTTGCCTTAACTCATTATTATTTTATCTTTTTCTCTGATATCCTTTATAGTATCATTTAATTCCAAAGCTATTAATTTTGTCTAAGTGTTTCCAAAATTCTTCAAATATTATTTATTTTGCCATTTCTTCGTATTACTAGAAATAATACCACACACAAAAAAAATAGTGAGCTTCAAAACTGTTACTAAGACATGCAAATCAAAGTACTTGCTGCCTTCTTTCGAAATTGCTGTTCTTGCTGCAAGATCTCACTTAACTTCTTTTTCCTCTCTTTCTAAAAACAAGCAAAAATCATTTGGTTTCCTTACAAGTCTTTTCTCAACATCCTCAGTAGGTAAGTCAAAATTAGTAAGTAAAAGAAGGGTGCAAAGAAAGAGACTCTGTCACCATTCAGTATATGTGAGAGCCAAAGGTAGAAGAACTCAAGGCCTCCAATTTAGAATCTAATCTATTTCTCTTAGGTGAATGCCTTACTAGCTAAGTTACTGTGTCTCACAAAGAAATGACTCCCGCCACAGATAAAGAAATAAAAACCAATTTTACTGTAACAAAATAAAACTACAAAACAAAAATTACCTTTTCCTAAATGTAGTTTCCTTTTTATCTAGTATTGGTTAAATGATGGGCAGCCAGGCATGGCATGCACACCTGCAATTCCAGCACTTGGGAGGCTAAGCAAGAACAAGCATGGGTTTGAGGTCAGCCTGAGCTACAAAGCAAGTTCCAGGGCTACACAGTAGTAGCCTTATCTCCACAAACTAAATAAAATAAAAAGATTAGACACTAAAAAAACTAAATATATTCCTCAATCATAATTATCGGTTAATAAAAAAACATCTGGCTAAGTATCACATAAGGTAGAATTTTTGAATACCTATTTTTTAAATACCAATAAACATCAAATGCATGTCTTGCTTTTGCAACTGTCTAAATTTCAATCTTTTGTAGGTCTAAATATGACTTGTTAACAAAAGTAATATCTTTAATTTTCCTCTAAGTCACATGCCAAAAATCCCTAGTTGCCAACACTTTGACAATGACTTTAACTAAAAATTATTCTCCTATCCTCTCTAAAAAATAGCATATACCAAAAAAATTCATTAGTAAACAAGAATAAAACACTTCAAACAATAAAATATATATCCCCTTCTCAACTTTCAAACTACTAAGAACAATGCTAACATTTGGTATATGTCTTTGTGTTGGGGACTAACCAGTAAAAATACAACATAGTTGTAGAAGCTGTAGCTTCCAGGATTTGGTATATCCTATAGGATTTCTGCTTCAGAGATTAAGTCCCAATTTTTACCGTAAGATTGTTTTATATAAGCTGAGTTGTATTTATGATATATATATATATAGTTTATATTGTGTTAAAAATGATATAATTAAAATATTTCCAAATTGCTGTCATATTCATTTTTACTATAAAAGATGTTTAGCATGGCTACAGCAGATGAATGTCTATTTAGGATAGAAATGATAGCAAAAGAAGTTCTTAAAAATTATCAACTAGGGGGCCAAACTGCTTTTGTGAAGGAGATGTGTTTGCCTCCCAGAACCCATGTTATCCAGGGCTCTCGCCTCCATAAGCACTTGCATTCACATGCACATACCCAATCATAGACACAGAAGATAAGATAAAATAAGCTTTTTTAAAATTACTGGAGCTGGAGAGATGGCTCAGTAGTTTAGAGCACTAGTGGCTCTTCCAAAGGACCTAGGTTTGGTACCCAGCACCCACATCACAGCTGGTAACTGCCTGCGACTCCAGCATTCTGGGATCCAATGCCCTCTTCTGGCTCTGCAGGAAACAGGTACAAACCAGGCAAAGCATGCACACACATAAAAATAAATATATTTTTAATTAAAAAGAAAATTATCCTAGGGGTAGGAGATTGTTCAACAGTAAAAGCACATCTCATATAAACAAGACAATGAACCCCAATGCACACATAAATGTTAGGTGGACATGGTGTTCTCTGTAATCGCAGCCTCAGAAGGCAGAGAGAGACTATCCCAGCAAGCTAGCTAGTGAGATGAGCCCTACCAACAGTTCTGGGTTTGATTAGAAGAGATCCTACAAAGCTAGCTAAACAGAGTAAAGCAGAAGAGCAAGGTTTCTGACATCAACTCAGGCTCCCACAGGCACATGCCTATACACACATGCACGCACAAACACACATGTGCTCTCACACATGCATGCATGACACACATAAAAACACATGAAAAGAAGAGTTATCAACCTAAAGAATCTATTTTTTAGTAATAAGCCAATAAAAAGATAGCCTCTTAAGAAAGCCACTGAGATTAAAACATTAGTTTAAGCTGTATCTTATACTGTATCACAAAATTGACAACTAGTTTTAATACATTAAAATTATAATTTTTAATGAAGGAAAATCTGTCTACATTAGCATTTATTTTTAATCTTGTTAATAGAAATTACTCAATTTACATACATATAGATATTTTATCTGTACTCCTTAATGTCTATATTTAAGAATATTTTCAAAGCTTTTAAAGGATGAACAGTTCTTGCCCATCTGACAAGACTCTACTGCTTGTTCTTCACACCTCTCCTGGTCCTCAAGCATCGTTCACTACAGACTAGCGCTATGTTAGCAGCATAGTCATGGTTGTTTTGTTTTGTTTTGTTTTTTTACTTGAAAGGGGTTTTTATATTGTATATATAAATTTGTTATTTTTTATATAAAATATTTAATATTTTATACTTCTCATAGCACCTTGAACTGTCTATCAAAATCTTTGTCCAATCATAGAACAAAACAAAATGACAAGGGCTGAATTTTAGAAATTTTAGTTCCCCAGAGCCAGCATTATGTCTAACAGCCAACAGAGGATAAATATTTAATGAGTACAAAAATAAAATTTAAAAGTAAGTCTTTTATATTTATTTTTTCTTCTGTAATGTGTCCTGCTGCTTGAGAATAAAATCTCTGGACAGAAAGCTCCCAACACAGAGCTGGAACCCTTTCTTGTTATATAACAAGTCCCCACCAAGAGTAGAGTTAGAAGTACTTCCTGAAAAATAATACCTTTGTGATACAAGACCTTTGTAACCTTTATGTGAAGCAAAGACATATCACAACAATAAAGCTTCTTACTGCTTATTGAAGAAGTAAGGTTGTGTTCCCAGTCTTTGGGAAAGGGCTTGACAGCACTGGTCTACATCTTCTAAGACCTACACAAGCAGTGAACCAAAAAGAAAAATATCAAAATTAGCAAAACAATAAAGTATATAAAACTATTTGTATCATAGTTTATGACAAAAACAGACTCTGCTTAACTTTTTAAGACTACAGACCACATATATGGCATAAATAATACTTTTGATATCAGTGGGAATTTGAGAGTGAAAGACCGTGAAATACAAGCACATTTAAGTTACTGATGAGGATGACTATTTAACAAGACAGTTTTTCTCTCAAAATTTTATCCTCCCAACAGTGCTTTCCTGAGTCCACATATTCAATGATTTTGCTCATATTTAAAGGGGGAAGGTGGACCCATGAAAATGACAGGCTGAAGGCTGCTGGAGACTGATCTCACTCTAACCACAGTCACTCGCTAAGCCCCCATCAGTAAGACGGCTGGCTAGAAATCAAGGGTAGTTTTGGCAAAAAAAGAACACCAGTTAGCTTAAAGATGTTCAACCTCCACCTTGAAAATTGACATTTTTTTTGATACCTTAGTAAACTTAAGCCCCTCCCAAAGATAAATTAAGTACTTAATAAACTTAATAAAGTTTTTTTAAGCTCTGATTCTGCAGATCTATTTATTGACATAAAAGATTTCCACACAAACTGTTTAGATGGAGAAAAATCAAGTTACAGAATAGCAGGCATAATATGATCCCATCAGAGGACAGCAGTACTAAGATATCTAGAAAAATATTCTCCAAATGAAGAGAGGCAATTCTGAGGTGTCAGGATTTCAGAAAATTTTGTCATTTATACTCTATAGGCAAATAAACATGCAACTTTCATAAAAGAAATAAAACTATATTACAGGAGAGAAATAATAGCAGGTATTTTGCTGTTGATGCTACAATATTACATTGAAATTATTTTTGTAAAGTAATGTCATTTTTGATGCATAAGAATGGAAGCTTTTGAAAACTCCCATATGCACTGACCTGGTCCAGCGTCTTGTTACCCCATCCAATAGCTTTCATCTTACGTTTGACTTCCCACTGCTTCTGGTAGGCCAAAATGTGGTTCAGAGGCCAAGGGTAAGGAGACCCATACCTAGCAATAGTGATCTAAAGAAAAAAAGACTATCAAATGCAGAATCTTTCAAAAAAAAAAAGTATTTTTACAAACAGAATTTTTAAAACTATGTATTTCTAGAGAACATACAAAAGGCAATCTGAAAAAAAAACAATATATAGCTTATAGTATAAAAAATTAAAATTTTAAACCATTCCCTTTAAAAATATATAAACTTTATGTACTTTACAACCAGTTCTATCAAACAATGACACATAGCTTCCCTAAAATGTATGTGCAAGCAAAATTAAAGTAAGTGAAAAACTGTCTCACTAATGGTATAAACCACAATGTTTCTTTTATGAGCAGGGACTTGCGATTCTGAGCAAAAGTGTTTTCTCATTAAATTTTAATTAAGATAAATGCTGCAGAGCCACTCACCTCCCCTACTGTAGCTTCATCACACCACTGGAGATACAACTAGAAACAAAGGAACAGTCATTGAAACTTTAAAATACTGAAAAGAAAAGGGTCAAAGTTATTTCTTGCTATAGTAATTTCTAATAAGTCAACTTTGTGAACCAAATATATGAGTTTTTTCTTTTTGGTTAATTCACTGCACAGAAGTATTAAATTCATTGGCAGTCCTTTACAGGAAACATTTCTTACATACAGAATATGTCTAAACATCATTATTTTATGGGGATTATTAAAGTAAACTCCAAATGGCTGAAGTTGAACAGTGAGTAGGCAAGACTCACTCCTTATGAGCAGAAAAACTAGAGCTGAAAATATCAAGAAACTTGTTTATAGATAATGATTAAACAATTCAAATGACCACCCCACCCTGAGAGTCCGTCCCACTTCTCAATGGCTTTATAGTTGCCCCATAAGGAAATTTTTATGAGAGTATAGATTATACAAGATTATATTTTATCTCAATCCTCTTATACCTCTGCAGTCAGCAGCATATTGTTGACTAATTCCATGTAGGCTTTCATTTCTGCTTTTTGGACTTCATCCAACCCATCACTAAGAGAATGGCCCTAAAGGGAATTTAAAAAATTTTAAAAGAGCATCGTATTAAACATACAAAATCTTTCAGTTATCTAACTAATATAACAATATATTTAAATGTCCAGTGAATTAATTTCCAGGATGCTTTTTTGAACAAAATTATTGTATATAAAGGTATACCTAGTACTCAATCACTACTAATTAGTATTAATTGTCATTATATAAATGTACTTTCAATAGACAAAATTATAGAATGAATTATTTCATAAAGGAGAAAACAAAATGATCAGTAATAAGCCCTTCATTTTTCAAGCATAAACCTTAAAAACAAAAATGCCAAAACATGTGCTACTTATAAAATGGGCAAAGATGAAAAAAATTAAAACAAAAGCCAATATTTGTAAAGACATCAAAGGGGGAAAGAGATGATGTCAGAACTCTCTAAGATACTGTAGAAACGAAGAGACACATAAAATGGTATAGTTTTTATTTAGTTCAATCTGACATTCTGCTCTGTATTATTAAAAGGTATATGCCAAAACATCACAATAACACTTTCAGGAATTCATCTTCTTGTTTGCTATGTGTGAGTCAGGGTCTTAATATGTAGACCTAGCTAGTCTGGAACTCACTATGCAGAACAATCAGGCCTCAAATTCACAGAGATCTGACTTCTAAGTGCTGGAATTAAAGGCACGATACACCATGCCCACCAAGGAATTATCTTAATGAAACAAGTATACAGAAGTTTATGTAAAAGAAAATTTATTTTAATACTCACAAAATAAATGGTCTACATCCAAATGCCCACTGAAAAACTATATAATGCATGCAATACAACAGAAGACCATGTAACAATTTTAAAGATGTGAATCTACGTATAGTCATTACTATAGAATCATTTTTAAATATATTGGCAACTTTAAAGGACAAAATAACACTTAATAGTATGATCTGGCTTTCTAGCCACGAAAAAGTCCAGAAGAATGTCTCTATAAACATTAATGAAAGTGCTTCTTAACTGTCAAGATCTAAATTAAGCCAATAAACAGAACTACTCACGTAGGTAACTTAATACTTTCAACTTCAAAACAGATCCTATATCTCCCTTCTCAAAGATAACTAGATCTTTAATAAGAACTTAAAGGCTTCATTTATGACAGAAACTCTCATATCCTTTATTAGAAAACACCTGCCATTTTCTAAAAAAAAAAACAAAAAAAACAAAAAACAAACCAACATCTTTGCTATTAGTTTACATTATGAAGAACTACTCAACTTATAGTTTAATAATTTACATCAGCATTTTATAAAGCTAGTTTAAAACTCAATGAAGACACTAAGAAACACTAAATATGAAAAAGTCACTTAAACATGACTGTGGTCAAAATGCATTCAGCATTTTTCCCTTACCTTGGCTTTAACAAATTGGACTATTGGGCCAAGTTCTGACACCACTTGATTTCCCACATGAATAAAAGGTACTTTTCCTGTTGAGGGCAAAAAGATGTGAGAAAACAGCTTCAGTAAATTAAAGTTTGTGCTAGTAAAAATAAATAAATAAATAAATAAATAAAAATTAACAAGAAAACTCAGAAATGCTTTATTTGTAAAGGAATATTATAAAATTATAATTTTCCAAATTAAAGCCAGAAGCATCTGCTGAAGTCTACAAATTTTCATTTTTATGATTCCCAATAAATTTTAAAACAAAAGAACCAAGCATAATAGCACATGCCTATAATCCCAGAACTCAGGAGGCTGAAGCAAGGGGGATTCTACAGTCAAGGACAGCCTTAAAAGTAACACTCTTTCTTAAAATTCAAAAACTAAAAAGTGGACAAACAAGTAGATTCATTTCTAGAGTTCTTAGTGGAATATATGAAGAAATCGCCATGTTCTCGTTTCAGAGCTAACTCTATAATAATTACTCAATTACTTATATTATATGGACCAGCCAGGACACTAGTTCAAGATCACTAAAAACTTTCAAGAATTTTAAATGGGATTCCTCATCACAGTACAATGCAAAAACCTCAATCTACACTAAAAAGTACAGTTTTATTTTGTTTTGTTAGAAACAGGGTCTCACTATGTAGTCTTGGCTAACTTGTAACTCACTATGTAGACCATACTGGCCTCAAACTCCCAGAGATCCACTGGCCTCTGCCTCCTGGATGCTGGGAAATGTAGTTTTCAAAAAGATTACATTTATACTTTCTATTTTGAGGTCTGATACCCATTGAATTCAGTATTTTAAGCATATAACAATGCATTAATGTCTTTAACTCAAAGAATTTACTATCTTAAAGGACATGCTAGTTTGAGTTATGTTCCCAATACATGAGAGAAAATAGAACAAAACAGTAAGTTTATTAAAATGGTAACACTAAGGCACATAGCTCAGCTTAGGGCTAGTGTTTGACCAACATATACGAGGCCTTAGATTCACATCTGAGTAGGAGTGAATGAGAGAAAGAGGGAGGAAAAAAACTGGTGTCTTTAAGTAAATGCCACATTAGAGAGTAATATTCCATTTTAATAAGCATTAATGCTTAATACAGCTATTAAAGATAAAAGAAGAAAAGCGTCTGTAAATAGCAAGCTACTCTACTTTAAATGTGAAAGGCCAGAACCTGCTGTCAGACTTAGTTCAACCAGAGTTCATATTAACAGCAGGTTTCTTCCTGCTACTTTTCAGTATATTCACTTCTCTTTGGCTTAGTCAGCCTGAGGGTAATGGATGAGGTGCCTAGCACCAATAAAAGCTTCATCTGCATCTATGTGATAACACTACAAAGAAAGGGCAAGCCTTTTGGAACACAACACTCAACTGACGTATTTGGAAGGCATGTTCCTATTACCAATGGTGAATTCTTTCTACTGCTTTATAAATCACGGGAGAGAGAATCTAAACTGGATAAACATTGGATAAACATTAGGCTATATTGTTGTTTGAATTTGACTTAGAAAAGATCTTTATTAGTGTAAATCCAGGTCTGAGATTCTGGGGAAAAAACTGTTTCATGCCTAGACAAATAGGTATTATAAAGTATGGTGTTTAAGATTTTTATTATTTGACAAGGAGTGTGTGTGTGTGTACACACACTGGTACATTTACCCATGCAACAACTATGAGTGTACAGAGGTCAACGTTGGCATCATTATCCTTTATCATCCTTCTATCAGTCTCCACCTTATTTTGATACTTGAAACAGTCTCTCATTGGATTTAGAGCTCAAGGATTAGCTAGAGTGCCTTGCCTGTTTCCTAACACTGGGACTGCTGACAGGTGCTAAAAGGCCCAGCTTTTTGTGTGGGGATCTGAATTCTGGGCCTCATACGTGTACAGTTAAGTATTGAGCCATCTCTCTAGCTCTAATTACTTCTCTTCTTTTCCCCCTAGAGAAAGCAATAACATATTGTCAAGTAAGTTTGTATATTCAGAGAATGTTAGCTAGAAACTTAAATGTCATCTAATCTGAATAATCCCACACAACACCTGAGGTCATTGAAGTTCAAAGAGAAGTAAAACTTCCCAAGGAAATAGTTACTAACTGGACAAAGTTACAGAATTAATGACTTCCTAACTTTTATCCAAAGTTTTCTATGTTCTCTGATTTAAAAGTGCATTAAAAGCTGAGTGTGGTGGCACATGCCTTTAATCCTAGCAGAGACAGATGGATCTCTATGAGTTCATGGCTATCCTGGTCTACAGAGAGAGTGCCAAGAGAGCCAGAAATAAATACTCAGTGTGGTAGTTTGAATGAAAATGGTGTTCATAGCTTCAGAGGGCACGGTACTATTAGGAGGTGTGGCCTTGTTGGAAGAAGTGTGTCACTGGGGGTAGGCTTTGAGGTTTCAGAAGCTCAAATCAGAGCCAGTGGCTCACTCACTTTTTCTGCTGCCTGCAGACCCAAATGTAGAACTCTCTGCTACCCCTCCAGCACCATACCTGCCTACATGACACAAGCTTCCTGCCATGATGATAATGGACTAAACCTCTGAACTGTAAGCCAAGCCAAACTACATGTTTTTCTTTATAAGAGTTGCAGTGGTCATGGTGTCTCTTCATAGCAACAGAATGTTGCCACTAAGACAGTGAGCACTAGATTCTTTACATTTAAAAATAAGTAACTATCAAGCAAGCAGATTTTTAAGAAAATTTTGGACTCATAACTCCAAATCATGATAAAGGAAATACTAATTTGAAACAAGATGAAGTATAGCTATCTTAGACAGGTTAAAAATAAAATGCTAAACACAAGTGATTCCTAAATAATCACTAAATTGAAATGAAGAGATTGGCAAATTTTATATGTATAAATAGCAAAATAGCAGCTGGGCATGGTAGCACATGCCTTTAATCCCACACTTGGGATCTTTGTGAGTCCCAGGTCAGCCTGGTCTACAAAGCAAGTTCCAGGACAGCCAAAGTTGTTGCACAGGGCCAAAGCAAACAAACAAATAAATAAAATTCAACCAAGAAAAAAAAAAAGCAATATAGCATACTTACACTAATCAATTATACAGAATCTCCTATTCATGAAGGAGTGATTCTGTGTTAGTATTGTTCCAGCAAAACCATAACTAAAATAATCTGTGTATATTTAACATTTAATTAGCTTTGTGGCATTACATTTTTATACCAAAATTATTTGAATCCTATTTATTTAACACTAGTTAAATCAACTGGCATATAACATATAATACCATCCTGACTGCTTAAATCTACTAGCATATAACACACAGATTACCCTTATCATTAAAAAAAAAAAAGTGAAGCTTTAATAAAAGTATTTTAAACACTAGAAAAAAAAAGTTGAAAAAGGCATTTCAGTGACTAAGACCCAGTGACAATTTCGATACTTCACGAGCAGCTTTCTTCTTCTACCTATTCTGTAGGAAAGATAACTGAGGTATGTTGAATAATAAACAGATTCACCCTTCTGGTTCACTTCTCCACCCAGGCCAAATCAGCAGGCCTCCCACACCCAACAGCCAGCATGTCTCCCAGAGGTCACCAGGGACACAGGTGAAAATCTCATCCAAACACCCCCGCAGGCTCAGACACCCACAAAGCCCAGCTGATGAGAAACCTACCCACCCTCCTTAGCTCCACCTTCCTTCTGGTCTGCTCCTCCACCCAGGTTAGATCAGGAGGCCTGATACCCTCCCACACCCCACAGCCTATCTGCCTCTCAGGAGATCTGCACTAACCAGGGACACAGCCTGCCTGCCTACCTGCCTGCCTGCCTCCCAAGAGGTCAGCAGTAACCAGAGACACTAGAGGTTTGTTCTAACCAGAGACATAGGAGGCCCACCCTAACCATAGACAGCACTGACTGACTCCCAGAAAACTGGTTCTAACCCAGGTCATAGAGCTCCACCTGCTTCCAAGAAGGCCAGTCAGAGACACCCAGGCCAGTTAACACCAGAGAGAACCAGATCTCTCTTGGTGAGAAGCAAGAACAAGATCAGAAGTGACAGAACCTCAGAACCCAGTTCTCCTACTGCAGCAAGCCCTGGATACCCCAACAGGCCTGAAAATCAAGATAATGACCTGAAATCTCATATCATGAAGATGATAGAGGCCTTTAAAGAGGATATAAAGAACTCCCTCAAAGAAATAGAGGCAAACACAGGCAAACAAGGTAGAAACTCTTAAAGAGGAAATAAATAAATTCCTTAAAGAGGAAATAAATCCCTTAAAGGAATACCGGAAAATACAATCAAGCAGGTGAAGGAATTAAACAAAACGGTCCAAGAACTAAAAATGGAAATAAAAACAATAAAGAAAACACAAATTGAGGCAACCCTGGAGATGGACAACTTAGGAAAGAGATCAGGAGCTACAGATGCAAGTATCACCAAAATAGAAGAGATAGAAGAGACAATCTCAGGTATAATAGGTATAAAAGATACCATAATACAATATTGACACATTGGTCAAAGAAAATACAAAGTGTAAAAAGCTCCTAAGCCAAAATACCCAGGAAATTAAGGACACAATGAAAGATCAAACCTAAGAATAATAGGAATAGAGGAGGGTGAAGAATCCCAGCTCAAGGGGCCAGAAAACATCTTCAGCAAAATCATAGAAGAAAACTTCCTTAACTTAAAGAAAGAGATGGCCATAAATGTACAAGAAGCCTACAGAACACCATATAAGTTGGACCAGAAAGGAAAAATTCTCTCATCACATAATAATCAAAACACTAAATGAACAGAACAAAGAAAGAATATTAAAAGCTGTAAGGGAAAAAGGTCAAGTAACACATAAAGGCAGACTTATCAGAATTACACCAGACTTCTCAACAGAGACTCTAAAATCCTGGACAGATGTCATCCAGTCCCTAAGAGAACACAAATGCCAGATAAAACTCTCAATCACCATAGATGGAGAAAACAAGATATCCCATGACAAAACAAAATTTAAAAAAAAATCTTTCCACTAAACCAGCCCTACAGAGGCTACTAGAAGGAAATCTCCAATACAAGAAGGGTATATATACCCAAGAAAACACAAGAAATTAAAAATTTCACAACAAACCCAAAAGAAGAGAATCACACAAACATAATACCACCTCCAGCAACAAAAATAACAAGAACTAACAGTCATCTGTCTTTAATATCTCTCAACATCAATGGACTCAATTCCCTCCCCAAAAAAGACACAGGCTAACAGACTGGATAAGTAAACAGAATCCAGCATCTTGCTGCATACAGGAAATACACTTCAGTGACAAAAACAGACACTACCTCAGAGTAAAGGGCTGGAAAAAAAGTTTTCCAAGCAAATGGCCTCAAGAAACAAGCTGGAAATGCCATTCTAATATGCAATAAAATAGACTTTCAACCAAAAGCTATCAAATGAGATGGAGAAGAACACTTATACTCATCAAAAGAAAAATCCACCAAAAGGAAATCTCGATTCTGAACATCTATGTCCCAAATGCAAGGGTACCCACATTTGTAAAAGAAACTTTATTAAGGCTCAAAACATGCATTGGACCTTACACATTAATATTGGGAGACATTAACACTCCACTCTCACCAATGTACAGGTCATTGAAAGAGAAACTAAACACAGTGAAACTAACAGAAGTTATGAACCAAATGGATTTAACAGATATATACAAAAATTTCACCTCAAAAGAATATACCTTCTTTTCAACAACACCTCATGGAATCTTCTTCAAAACTGACCATATAATTGGGCACAAAACAAGTCTAAACAGATACATGAAGATTGAAATAATCCCATGCATTCTATCAGATCACCAGGGACTAAGGCTATACTTCAATAACAACAAAAACAACAGAAAGCCCACATACCCATGGAAGCTGAACAACGAATGCTTTACTCAATAACCTGGTCAGGGAAGAAATAAAGAAAGAAATTAAAGACTTTATAGAAGTCAATGAAAATGAAGACACAACATATATGAACTTATGGAACACAATGAAAGCAGTCTTAAGAGGAAAATCCATAGCACTCAAGTGCCTTCATAAAGAAATTGGAGAGATTCCATACAAGCAACTTAACAGCACTGAAAGCTCTAAGACAGAAAGAAGCAAAGGCACACAAGAGGAGTAGACAGCAGGAAATAAGTCAAACTCAGGGCTAAAATCAACCAGTTAGAAACAAAGAGAAGGATACAAAGAGTCAACTTAACCAAGAGCTGGTTCTTTGAGAAAATCAACAAGATAGATAAACCCTTAGCCAAACTAACTAAAGGGCACAGAGACAGTAGCCAAATGAACAAAATCAGAAATGAAAAGGAAGACATAGCAACAGAAACTGAAAAAATTCAAAAAATCAACAGAACTTATTACAAAAGCCTATACTCAACAAAACTGTAAAATCTAGATGAAATGGATGATTCTCTTGACAGATATCACATACCAAAGTTAAATCAAGATCAGGTAAACTATCTACAACACTCCCATAACCATGGATGCAAAAATACTCGATAAAATTCTCACAAACCAAATCCAAGAACACTTCAAAACCATCATTCACCATGATCAAGTAGGCTTCATCCCAGAAATTCAGGGATGGTTCAATATACAAAAATCCATCAACATAATGTACCTATATAAACAAACTCAAGGAAAAAAGTCACATAATCATCTCATTAGTTGCTAAAAAAGCCTTCAACAAAACACAACAAAGCTGTTAAAAGTCTTGAAGAAATCAGGAATTCATGGCATATACCTAAACATAATAAAAGCAGTATAAATCAAACCAACAACCAACATCAAATTAAATGGAGAGAAACTAGAAGCAATTCCACTAAAATCAGGGACAAGACAAGACTGCCCACTTTCTCCTTATCTGCTCAATATAGTAGGTGAAGTTCTAGCTAGAGTAACTAGACAACAAAAGATCAAGGGGATAAAATTGGAAAAGAAGAAGTCAAAGTATCACTATTTGCAGATGATATGATTATATACATAAGGAACCCCCAAAATTCCTCCAGAGAACTCCTACAGCTGACAAACAACTTAAGCAAAGTGGCTGGATATAAAATTAACTCAAACAAATCAGTAGTCTTCCTTTATACAAATGATAAGCAGGCTGAGAAAAAACTTAGGGACACAACACTCTTAACAATAGCCACAAATAGTATAAAATATCTTGGTGTAACTCTTACCAAGCAAGTGAAAGACCTTTATGACAAAGACTTCAAATCCCTCAAGAAAGAAACTGAAGAAGACCTCAGAAGATGGAAAGATCTCCCATGCTCATGGATTGGTAGGATTAACAAAGTGAAAATGGCCATTTTAGCAAAAGCAATCTACAGATTCAATACAATCTCCATCAAAATTCCAATACAGTTCTTCACAGACATGGAAAAGAGCAATTCTCAACCTCATACAGAAAACCAAAAAACCTAGGATAGCCAAAACAATTTTCAATAAAAGAACTTCCAGGGAAATCACCAACCCTGACCTCAAGCTGTACTGCAAAGCCCCAGGAAGTGGGGGGAGGGTTGGTAGGGGTGGAGCAACTTTAGATGCAAGGGGGAGGAGGAATGGGAGGAGGGACTATAGGAAGAGCGACCAGGAAGGGGGTAGGAGCAATGGCTGGAATGTAAATTAAAAAAAAAAAAACCAAACAAACAAAAACCAGATTCATTAGCATTAAAATTTGTTTTCTGATAAGGAAAATCCTATCCTATAAATAAGACTAAGGAATTCTGATATCACATATGTCCTTAACAATCTAGCTAAACACCTCAGACCAGTACACTTAGGTTTAGGTCTTCTTGATTAAGTTTGTAATTGCTACTTTAAAGAAAAAATAGAAAAATAATTCTTTAAAGAGGAAAAAAATCGAACAAACAAACAAAGGATTTTAACATTGAGGGCTAGAAATAAGGTCAGTGGTAACATACCTGCTATATGGCTAAGGCCTTAGGTTCAACCCTCAATATCAAATAACAAACAAAAGTATGAATAGAAAACACACACTCACCAGATGGAGACATATATTCTGCATTTGCCCTACACACCACTTTGACAGGCAAATTACACATCTGCAAAAATGCCTGTAAATAAAAAGAGAAATAAAATAAGCTTAATAAAAACTCACGCACATTTAAAGAGAACTATTCCTTCATTCCTTTCCTAAACTTAATAGTTCATACAGTAATACTCCCTTTAAAAATAATGAGCAAGTTTAAAGTTTCCAAACAAAAATACTTTACTTAAAAAAAAGACTAAGTCAGTAGTAAATATATAAAATTTAGACAACTATATATTAAAGAAAATTTCATTCACATTTTCTATTTGTATATGTAAGCAATATTATATATTATTTTACTTTCTTTAATGAATAATGTCAAAATTTTTAAGATATTAATGGTTTAATTTTTTTTCATTACAGGATCACCATCTTTCTCATCAGAAAATTCACAGTGTTATTTCTGCTACCTCAATGTTCTTTGCAGCAATACTCACAAGCCTTGATATGTGGCATCATTTAAATTGGGAGCCAGTGAAATGGTCCAGTGAGTAAAGGTGCATGCAGCCAAGCCTGACAATCTGAGTTTGAACACCAACAGAAAAACCGAATCCCAAAAGTCGTTCTCTGATTTCTATACATACATGATGACGTTCTCATTCTCCCCCCCTCTCTCTCTCTCTCTCTCTCTCTCTCTCTCTCTCTCTCTCTCTCTCACACACACACACACACACACACAAAAATTACATTCCATACATACTGATTCCTTTGTAAAAGGTTTTAGGAAACCAGTGAACTCTACCAAATCTACTATTTCTTACACAAACTTGTACTCCAAATTTGCTCCCCTTGTTCAAGTTTGTTCCCCTTGTTCTCTTTCATAACTTTCTGACTTCATCTTTCCCTCTTACATACTCTTCCAACGTTCTTTCTACAAAACAGTTCATTCGCTGGGAAGCCCTAAGTTACTACAGTTCTAATTCACACACACAATTTAAAAGCGGAAAAAACTTTTTTTCCCCTATTTTCACAAGTTGATGAAACTATAATAAAAATAGTCAAGTGTGAATTACCATGAATAGTTAACAAGGCTATTATTTATTAAAATTATGAACAAAACACTCTGCTCATACCCAACACAAATTTCTCCTAAGAGTTGTTTCCTGTGACTCCTTTTCCATTTTGGATTGAAAAGTCAGTCTTATGACTCACTAACCGTAACAGTCCTGAACATGAACAACATCCTATAGAAAAAGGTCTATGCAGTGAAGTTTTGGCAGTAGATACTAAGTACAAGATCCTGGTTTCTATCTCTAGCACTACAAAAGGCACACATTCAACAGAAATAGATACAATCAGAAGAAACCAACAAAACAGACATAGAGACTCTATGAAGAGGTGATACTGAGGCCAAACAATCAGGCAGAAGGGAGCTTATGGCAGGAAACTAGACCCCTTCTACACTGTACCACAAAGGAGGCAGACATCAATGATGATGACTGCAAACTGACTTAAAGAAAAATAAAAAGACAAGGGTTGAGGACTGAGTAAAAGTTCAGCTCAAGCTTGAGGACATGAGTTTGGATCCCTAGCAACCAAATAAAAAGCCAAGCACACAGGAGCACAGAGGGTGATCCCACCTCAGGGTAGGAGAAAGAGGAAAGGCAGAGCTTACTGGATGGCTGGTCCAGCCACTCACTGAATTTCAGGTTCAGTGAAAGATCTTGTCTCAAAAAATAAGATAGAGCTGGTTATGGTGGCCCATGATTTTAATTCCAGTACCCAAGATGCAGAGGAATCACTAAGTTTAAGGCCAGCCTGCATTATGTAGGTTGCCGGGATTACCAAACCCTGTCTCAAAAAAAAAAAAAAGTAAAAAGTGACTTCAGCTGACATCACCCTCTGATTTCCATAGACATATAAACTAAGAAATGACAAGAAAATGAGAATGTACTCACATTAACTGTGAAATATGAAGAGAAATCATTTGTTGAGAACAAGAACCTAAGAGGTTAATAAGGCCTTCAACAACACAAGAATTTGAAAGAATTTCATCCTGAATAATAGTCAATTGTTAATTAACAATCATTGATACCATAAAAAGAAAAGGACATCAGATTCCATTACAAATGGTTGTAAACCACCATGTAGTTGCTAGGAATTGAACTCAGGACCTCTGGAAGAGCAGTCAGTATTCTTAACCACTGAGCCATCTCCAGCACATTTAGTTCACTGTTTTAAAACATGTGTACACTTTCGGCCTAGGCAGCCATCTTCCAGTTAACTCGCCAAAATGACGAACACAAAGGGAAAGAGGAGAGGCACTTGGTATATGTTCTCTAGGCCTTTTAGGAAACATGGAGTTGTTCCTTTGGCCACATACATGTGAATCTATAAGAAGGGTGATATTGTAGACATCAAGGGAATGGGTACTGTTCAAAAAGGAACGCCCCATAAGTGTTACCATGGCAAAACCGGAAGAGTCTACAATGTCACCCAGCATGCCGTGGGCATCATTGTAAACAAGCAAGTTAAGGGCAAGATTCTGGCCAAGAGGATCAATGTGCGGATTGAGCACATTAAACACTCGAAGAGCAGAGACAGCTTTCTGAAGCGGGCGAAGGAGAACGATCAGAAGAAAAAGGAAGCCAAAGAGAAGGGGCGCCAGCCTGTACCACCCAGAGAAGCACACTTTGTGAGGACTAATGGGAAGGAGCCCGAGCTGCTGGAGCCCATTCCATACGAATTCATGGCCTAGTGTATAAAAAAAATAAAGGACCCAACTGCAGAGCTTTTCCTTAGGTTCAAAAAAAAAAAAAAATGTGTACAATCAACTCCATACTTGAATCCAAAATTTTTTACCTCTTTATTAATTTTTTAAAAACGGAATTAATTTTGACAAATTTAACAGCACTCAATGTATAGGAAGGGGATCTCCACTGAGAACATGATCCTTGTTAGACAAAGATTAATTTTGTACCATTAATATATTTACTCTTCATCACTAGTACAAAAGCCATTTCTGAAATCATCTGGAGTTCACAAAGAAATCTGATATCATACAGCACTTCCATCCAAATATTAAAAATGTAAAAATAAAGCATTACCATGATTATCTTCAATAATGTAAAAACTTCAAAGCAAAAGGAAGCTCTGACTTAACTAGTACTTCTTTGTAGAATGGAAGGAAACTGGAGTTCCAAAACAGTACTTTCCACTTTTCATGTATTTTTTTTTTAGTATTTTTAAGTGTGTGCAGGGTGCGGGGTGCACACGTGTGTGGGTGCCCGTGCAGGGTGCGGGGTGCACACGTGTGTGGGTGCCCATGCAGGTCAGAGGCTATAGATTCCACTAGAAGTTGAATCACAGGTATTTGTGATCCATCCAACACTAAGAACTTAAAGAACAGTATGAGCTCTTATCTGCCAAGGCATCTTTCCAGCCCTCAGTTCTATTTTCAATCTTGTAACACAAAACTAGTCCAAATAAATACCATGATATACCAACCTAAAACACATTTTAATTTTGATGTGAAGTAGGACCATTTATTTTTATTGAGATGAGAAAAAAAATGTAGTCTTGGTTATAACAATGTATTTATATTAACTAAACTTCTCATCCTTCAGTTGGACACTTAATTCCAAAGCAATTCAAAGAAATAACCACATGAAAACAATTTTGATGGCATATACTATCCCAATGTGCCCAATGTTTTATAACCAGGCTGTCCAATACGGTAATTACTAGCAACAGGTTGCTATTTAGGTCAAATTTAAGCTTAATAAAATTGTATAAAATTTTAAAATAATTTTCTCAAGCAATCTAGTCATTTTTCCATGTTCCAGAGGCATGTGTCTAGACTTGTGTGGAATGAGATGATGTCTTCTGGATACCATGGATTTACACCAATGGCAAGTTGAGATCTTCTGAAAGTGACTACACTAAACAAAGTCTACATGAGCTGCAGAGATAGTTCAGCAGCATCCCAAATAATATGCACATCACATTTTGAATGCAAATATACTAATATGTACTAATATACTATATACAAATATACCACATATACTAATAATATTCCAGAAGAAAATATGGGGAAAAATTAGTTGAATTAAATTTAAAACCCAAGTCATCCATTTCCAAAAAACAGTTTAATCTAATGATTTTAATGGAAGTTAATATAAATATCTATATAGATATACAAAAAGATAACATTTACAAGATTAAAAATCTTCAGAAATCAAATAGCCTTTTATTCTACTGCAGCATTTTAAAAGAGCATTACTAAGTTCAGAAAAAGAAAGGTTCATGGTGGAAACAGTTGACCAAAGTAAGGCTTCCCCAGCCATGACCTTTGCTTGCATAAAGGGAGTGCTGCTGTGATTGCTGTTCCTAGCAGCATTTAGAATAGTTTGACTTTCTGTATGAGTCCTCCAGTCATCTCTGTCCTGACAAGCCTCTCCATTCCTTAACATCACTGGGTTAAGTACCTCAGCAGAATCTAATGGATCTCAAATTAAGATGCCTAAGGAGTAGACTATCATGTGCATACACCAGAAAGTCAATAAAACAACAAGGGTGTAGCAGAACAGACAACTCTCAGTGAAAGGAAGTGAATATTTAGATGAATCTTAGCAATTATATCAGCTTCAAAGTTTCTTATGTTCACAAACTTTCTAACTTCTAGAATAAAACAATTAGCTAGGTAGATTACTTTATATACCATCTGGCACAGAGTAGTTCAATAAGTATATGGTATTATATTGTTGGTGGTGATAGTAACTTCTTTATCCACCTAAGAAAGGGGGACTTTAATTTTGATGACTTCAAAAGAAAGTTGACCTCATATATATTATTACTTTAGGTACCTACTTAGAAAAAACATTATATACTGTAATCACATTTTTATATAAAACAAAAAGCAAATTTCTGGGCTAAAACAAGTATCTTTGGTTAGATATTAAAGGAATAAATGAAAAACATGTTTTTTTTGAAAGAATATAAGTACTCAAATTTTTTTTTTTTTTACTGAGTGTGAGATTTATTACTGAAGATGATTTTGTAGAGTACAGGAGAACACTACAGAGACTCTCAGAAATGCAGGGCCTGCCACCTGTCTAGGGGACTGTTCTTGGGGATATATGTGATGCTATCAGGAATGAGTTGCTTCTCAGAGACCATGTCTTCAAATTCATCTGCATTAAATCTGGTGATGGCCCGCTTCTCTGAGATGTGGATCCTCTGGTGGTCAGAGAACTTGGCTCTGTAGACTCTCAATCACATGGACCTTATTTTGCAGTTGGTATAGATGGACATGATGACCTGACCAACACAAACCCTGGCCACTGCACCTGGGAATCCCAAAGGCATCACCCATACCTGTCTGAGGCCTGTCAGCCCCAGCACATCTTGTTGGCTCCGATGATAGAGCCTCACTCGAATATGAAAGCGATTCTTGCCACAACCTTTACCATGTATTTGTTGACACAAATACAGGTGGCCTCCAGGGCTTCAAAGAGAGTTGCTCATATTCATCTGACACCATGTAGACACAAAGTGGGAATTCATCAACTTTTGCCTTCTTTTGTCCCAAGTCAAAAGATGCAGAGGGTCTCTGCAGTGCTGTCCTGTACCCTACACCAAATCATGTGGCACCAGGGATGCCTCAGAAGTGATTTTGGGTATGGCTTGTTCTTATAATATTGGTAACACACCAGAACAAAAAAAGGAATGATTTATTTTCAACACACACAACTATATAATCTTTTCTAACAAAGTAAAAGGAAGAAAACAAACACATAGTACTGACATAAAGCTTTACTTTATAATTTGTCAAAATCATGCAGCTAAAAGACCTGTCCTGTCGGGCAGTGGTGGCGCATGCCTTTAATCCCAGCACTTGGGAGGCAGAGGCAGGTGGATTTCTGAGTTCGAGGCCAGCCTGGTCTACAGAGTGAGCTCCAGGACAGCCAGGGCTACACAGAGAAACCCTATCTCAAAAAACCAAAAAAAGAAAAAAAGAAAGGAAGAAAGAAAGAAAGAAAAAAGACCTGTCCCTTTAGAATGTAAGTTCTGTCAGTACTTATGGACCATGACTGTCTTTACCCATTCTCAGCATACAATGACTGGCATCTTTTAGTTCTATGAATCCAAAATTCAGTGCTTTAAAATAAACTTCACCTCCTATTAAGTAGTATTTAAAGATATCCATACTTACACATATCAGTAAGCAGACACTAGTTTCAAAACTAATAGGAATTCAATTTACCTGTTTAGTAATCAGATTCTTAATTCAATAAACAAAAAAATGCTTTACATAAGTCAAATTTGCTACCAAAGCATGAAAATGACACTGAGAGTACATAAGATAGATTACATCAGAAAATAGAAACTTCCTTAGTACACAACTCCCATGAATACTACTCCAGGAATATTTGACTCAACTTTAGATACATCAATATCTGACAGCTTGGGAAAAAAATTAGATTCTTTATAAAAGCAACCAAAATCAGAAAGAAGAATGATATAAGCTTTGCCTATTAGAATTACATATAGATGAAAATAAACCTTTAAGTGGAAATTAAGCAAAAGAAGTATAAAGCCGTCAAATGCAGAAAAAGAGTAACTCTTGTACACCAAGAACCTAACACTAGCAGCTGCACAGCTGGTACTCCCTGCAGACCGGGAGCGAAGGGAAAACCAAGACTTTCCTAAACTCTATGAAGCATGTAATAAAGTTCTGTTATAGTTCCAACTAAAAAAAAAAAAACTAGTAAAAAAAAAAAACAATTTTTTTAAGCTAAACAGATATTAGGGACACATAATATACTCACATCATTTTAGGTAAGTAATTGCAAAACAACATTGGTGTTTACCTGTAAGCAGTACTAGCTAGCTTCTTTCCTCTTCTTTATTTGAAGATATATTAACATTTGTCTTAAAAGTTAAACACATAATACTCTTATTAATTACATATTACCAGTAAATAGGCCAAGTGCCAGTAGATGTTAAAATAATTCAAAATTTTAAAGAATTTTCATTAATGAAAATTAAGACTATTGAAAGCTTAATACAGGTTCCTCTGTGTCACACAGAGCACATTAACAAAGCTACTGGACATCTAGATAGACACACAGTCTACACGGATCAGGCTTCCACCATAGGACAAAGATTCTATTCAGGTTATAATTAAATCTGAAACACTTTGCATGAAAATTTGGTAAGGCTTATTCTCAAGCATGCAATGCCACTTTCAGGGCACAAAATGAAAATGATTCTGAATTGTAATTCCTATTCTGCTTCACTAGAACACAAAGGAAAATCTGTGGTGACAACTTAAGAATTATTTTCCACCTTACAGATGAGAGATGTTTTAAAATTAAAAACTATGAACCAATCTATCCACAAAATAATTCATTTTGTATCAAACAGCTGCAGATCCCATAATTGAAATAATGTATCTAAGGTTACAAATGAGAAGTGTTAGGTATCATTCTTAAAGAGACATATTAAGTTGCTAATACAGTTACAGTAATAGCTCTATTTGTAGTTTAACATAAATTAAGACTATAATTATGTTTGTGACTATTTTAAACCAAATAACAAATTCCTTTGTACCTGTGAATGTAATTTATAGCAAAGCCAAGTTCATTTTCCAAACCAATCTATTTCGCACTGTAGAGGTACTGTGGTATAACAGTATAATGTAATTCTTGTGGAATGGTGAAAGAGTAGATTCACTAAAAGCACAGAAGAGGTTTGAAGATAAATGAAGATGCTATTCATTCAAGGGTAATTTCATCTTAGAACTATATGAAAGATGTTTCACTCACACAGGATAGTGTATGGTCTCAAATTTAAGTGTGTTTTCAGCTCAAATATAATACTGCTAGATCGATTATGCTGATACTGCACATCTAATAATGAAGAATGCTAGCATTTTTCTACTAAAAAAACTAGATTGTCTTCTTCTTACTACTATATCATTATTTTATTTAACTGCAACAAAATTTAATATACAGCTTGATAGTTACCTTTTAAAGAAACAAACAAAAAAGTGATGATACTCAGTTTCTAATTTCTGAGGGGCCTATAGAAACATGGAATTTTAATAAGATAAATATTTATGTTAGAAAATATTAGTTGGTATAAACTATTTCACAAATTACTTAAAATGACCACTTAGCCACCTATTGTATTTTGAATATGCAATACTTCCTGAGTACAAATCCTATAAGACTAGCTCAGATGTTTTATGCCCATCATACCACTTATGTGCTAAAGAACTAATATGAATATTGAGATTGTTTTACTCTCTTAAGTTCTGCTTACAATCTAAGTTCAGTTTTACTTTATAAACATCATATTTTATACTTATTCATACTTTATATTTATACTTCATAACTCAAGCCAAGTGTTGTAAGTATAACTTACCATCATGACCTAATTAATGAAATGTAAAACAATAAATCTTAAGAATTTACATTTAAATTCAACAATATCAAGGAACCATCTGCAGCCTCCACTTTGCTCATTTTACAATACTGAGAAGGACAGCTATCATTACATTCCTTTTCATAGTTATTGCTGCCTTTTCCTAACTCAGAAAGTAAAGACACAAACCTCACTTTACAGAGTATAATCAAACTGAAGATACACTTTAAAATCTTTAAATTTATATTTTATGAAACTATAAAGCAGCTTTAATTACTAAATATTTCTACAAAATAATACTTGATTCATTCTCTATGAACAAATCACCTAACAGCATCCTACCAGGATTCATGCCATGTTTAAACTGGCACTTCATTTGCATAAAATAACTTGTTTGAAACAAAAATATTCAAGATTATTTCACCTGAAATTCTGTAGGTAAGCTATCTACTGTGGCCATGTAAATGACTTGACAAGGAGCTATTCTCACACACTTCCAGTCTAACAACTGATTTGCAATCCAAAGGAAAAAGGTATTCCTCACTGCTCACCTTCAATGATTCCATCAGAATATAACCATTTAACCACTAATAAATACCTCCATCTGCAAAGCTTCATTTGCTAAAAAAAAAAAAAAAAAGCAAAAGCAAGGGCCACCAGCTTAAGTCTGTATGAGCCCATCTGACAGGTTAGTATGTTACTGCTCACACCATTAATGAAGCATATAAAAATGTTGCTATTTTTTTGACAATGTAACAGAAAAAAAATACCTTTTTCTATCTTTTTTCATTTTTAGAATTATTTACTCACAAAAAAACAAGAAAAATAAAAAGATTAAATGAAACGCAGACATTCTTTTTAGTCTGAGCTTAAATTTCATTCTTTGCTTTTATATAATTTTATCTATTTTTATTTTATGTGCATTGGTGCTTTCCCTGCATGTGAGGATATCAGATCGTGGAGTTACAGATGTTGTGAACTGCCATGTGGGTGCTGGGAATTGAATCCTGGTTCTCTGGAAGAGTACTTAGTGCTCTTAACAACTCAGTCATCTCTCCAGTCCCCTTAAATGTGATTCTTAATGTAAAAAAAAAAAAAAAAATGCAGTATTCTAATAATGATCATCAATCTGTGACACTAAAAAAAATCCAATTTTATAGACTCTATATTCAGACACACAAAAAAGAAAAGCCAGGTTGTTTAAATTGGCTTCATATGTTAAATGACTTTCTTTCTAAACCCCACTAGAAAGTAGAAACAAGTGTATAAACCCTTGAAGTCAAAATAGGTACTAATTCTCCATCAACATCTTCTATTTCTATAGCTTTAATATTTTTCAAAAAAAATTCTTATTCACTAACAAGCTTAGTAACATAAGAACACCTTTACTTCATTTTCAAATCCCTAAAACTCAGACATGTTTCTTTCATACCTTAATGTAAGCTATAATGTGTTAGGAAATGTCAGGAACAATGCATGATTAAAGGTTCACGTACTATTGGGCCAACATCTGAACCTCTCTGTAGGAAGCAGGACTTGTTATAGTACAGATCCCACAGGACTGTTAAGGGAGAGGGTGTTTTGACATGTAACTCACATAGTACTGGCCTCGTATAAGTTAATAAAAATGAGGTGCTCAGCACAGTGTCACCCATACACAGAACTAACCAATAACATTGCTTTCTGTTTTCCTCCATAATTATTGGCTTCTGTGTTTCTGAAAAACCATCCGTGAACTTTAAAGATTTCTACAACTTTTTGTTTTGTGTTTTCTGGCTTTATTGCTGGTTGTTTTAAGACTGGATCTCACTATATAGCCTAGGCTGGCCTGAAATTCCTCTAACCAATAGCTGGTCTTGAATTTGTGATCCTTTTTGCCTCAGTCTCCAAAATGCTGGGACTGTATGAGTGTGCCACATTTGATTTTCTTTTTATTTTTTTCATGTGTATTGGTGTTTCCCATGCATATCTGTGCACCATGTAATACCTGGAACTGGACTAATGGACCATGTGGATGCTAGGAACTTAACCTGGGTCCTCTAGAAGAGCAGCCAGTACTCTTAACCACTGAGACATTTCTCTGGCCCTACAACTTAAAAACTAGAGTAAAGGTAGTACCTTTCATTTGGCTGTAGTAAGGACTGATCCTAATACTCTACATAAAACATCTCAGTAGAACTAATTATACACAAACATTTAATATTAAATTTTAAAACAAGTCTTAATATTCTTAGATAACATTAGGTTTACCCACTAAATATTTACATATTTTAGCCATAACATGAAAACATGGTCATGAATGCTCCAGTGGACAGCCTGATACCCATGAATATATGGGCAACAGAAATTGGACTTGCTGGGGAATAAAAAGAAGAAAAAGGACACAAAGTTGGTAGAGGGTGAAAATGGGGAGTGGGTCTGGAAGGAATCTGGGAAGGAGTTAGGAAAAGACTAGGAGGGTAAATATAATCAAAATCCATGTATAAAATTCTCAAAGAGTTAATAAAATCCTATATTTAATGTGGTTATAAAAATTATTAATGTTCATGTGGACATAAAAATGCCCCCCTTAAAAACTTTACAAATAATATTTATTCCCAGTGGTGGTGTTTTAGGTATTAGCAAGCCTACAAGCTTTTAATCATCTTGTTGAAATTGATTAAATGTATTTCTGCCAAGAATCAGAATAGAAGGAAATAATCAATATCCAACACATATTTATAATACCCAAAGTATCTAAGTGTTTTGAATATGTTAATTTTGGATTTTTTGAGGCAGGGTTTCACCATGTACCAGCCCTAGCTATCCTGGATGGTCTAGAACCCACAGAGATCTGCCTGCCTCTCTGCCTGTAGAGTGCTAAGATTAAAGGTGGGCACCAACCAAGGCCCTGCAAAACAAAGAGTTATTAACGTACACTGTTCTTGGAACAGAGATAAACTGCCCCTTTCGCTGTGTGGCATTTGGTATAAAAGAGAACATAGTCTGAAACAGTATAGATATAGTTTTGTGGAGTTTTGTTTTTGTTTTTCGTATTACTGTTGTTGAAACAGGTTCCCTCTATGTAACCCTGGCAGTATTAGAACTCACTACATAGATTAGATTGTCCTCAAACACACATAGATATACCGTCTCTCTGCCTCCTAAATGCTGGGATTAAAGAAATACAATACTATGTCCAGCACTTCTTAAAGTTTTTTTAAACCATTTTTTTCCAAAACTTAAAGAGTTCATATGTATTTATTCTATTGTATTTTTAAACTAGTACTGTCCAATACCAGAGGCAAGAGCTATGTGTTACTCCTAAGCATATGAACTATAGCTAGCACAAACTAACTGTAACTAGCACAAACTCTAACTGTACTCATGAGACTCTGAATTTAATATGAAAAAAGTAAACTCTGTATTGATTACATGATAATATTTTGATATACTGGGCTAAGTAAAACATATTAATAAAATTTAATTACATTTTTAATGAGGCCACTAAAAAATTTTGAATTACTTAGTGGCCAGCACTGTATTATCTACTGTACAGCTAGTTTAAATTTGGGGGGTAAGAGACAATAGTAACAGAGAACTATCAGGTTTGTTTTACTTATCAACATAAGCCTAAGTCTCTCAAAGCAGCACTTTAAAACGGGAAATGTCACTACGTATGTGTGTGTATACAATGTTATGCAAACACTGAGCTCATTAAATATGTCAGACTAACTATTTACTACAGTAAGCAATCAAGATTCCATCATGACCAAGCCTATACTTGTAGATGAATGATACAAAGAATGCAAATCACAGGGAAAATGATCACCAAAACAAAAATTATTTTCTTTTGAACTGATGCCATAAAGGTATCTTTCATTAAAATTAACCAAGCACTTAACTTCTGGAATATAAAAAACACCACCCAGTGTGATAAGTAAAATTTGAATTTTCTGATGGCATAATTGGCTGACTATTAAAATGTCCAATGTTTGATGCTTGGTATCTTCTAGAAAATATACAGTTTATGGATACTTGTCACATTCTTTTGATCAATTTTATACATCAAACATGAAGCCTTTAGCTGATTCTTCTGAACAGATGCTGCTCCTCTCCATATAGAAGAAAATTACTCCCTAACGTTTCTATCAGATATGTGGAAAAGTCACATTTATAGTCATGGCTACTATCAGCTGTCAAGCCAAAGAATATTGAGGAAAACCAAGAATTTTTAATATATGCTGGTTAATTTATCATCTAAGTGACATATGTAGGATAAAAAATTGAAATGGTTAAGCAAAATTCAATTATTTTTAAAAGGACTTTTTTGGGTGTTATTTCAGTTGCAACTGTGATTGAGAAACTATGGTGAAAAAACAAATTAATAGGAAACATAAAAACAATAATATACACCACATTGAGGTTTTTTCCTTCCCTTCCAGGAAAAACTTGAATATCAATTTTTAAAATAGTGATATTCTAACATTTTGCTTTGTACAGAAACTGATTAAACCATCTAGAGTTTGGCTGCTCAAACTTGACACCATTTATACTTGGAGCTGAAGAGCTCATTGTTGAAAGCTGACCTATATACACTGTGGAAGAGTGAGCAGCATCCCTGGTGTCTACCCAGTAGGGATACCCAAAGGCATTCCTTCAACAGTTCTGACAAACCAACATGCTTAACCACTGTCATGTCTTCAAGAAGCCAAACACTCCCTAGCTATTTCTACCCAAAGTATTTTCCTGTTTGTTCAAAATTAATTACTGCAGTACTCCCTACAATAATATTATTTCATTTTAAGAGTTCTTCATAAGGGACCCATAGATGGCGTCAGTAAGGAGTAAACCTGCTGAAATCACATACAAAATAGCCTGGGTACCATTTTTCTTTCACTACATGCACTGGAAGATTTTCTGGAAAAAGATGTTAATTAGCTTTGTTAAATCCTTAAAGTGCTATCTCCCAAATGACAGATAAAAGCAGTCAAGAAACACTGTATCATCTAAAATATTCACTATGTCCTGAAGCTGTCTTTTGAAAGATACAAAGATTGAAAATATTATTTTACACACAACAAATAATTTATTTGCCCTGTTGCTTATCAGGAAAGACTGTTTCACCACACTAACAAACCATCTATACAATATATATCTGAGTGGATTCTTTATTTCAGACAACTATGTTTTATACATAGTTACATATATGTATATGTGTATGTGTATATATACATATTATGTCATATATTTATATATGACACTTAAATTCCATTTATCTCACTAAAAAAAAAAGATTAAGAAAAGCTGTATAAAGTATGTGTATAAATATATATATATACATTGCACATAAATGATAATTTGTTTATCAATGTTAAGATAAAAAAATAAAAATTAGTTAAATAACATTTAAAGACAAAATAAAGGCAAAAATTATACAATTTATACTCTTGGTAAAAGATGTAAAACAAATGTAAAAGAAGTATAATAGACCTGCCAACTAATAAATTATTGTCTAAGCACATTTCTTTCTATCTTTTCTACATTAAAGAAAAGATAAGCTGAAAGCCATACTATCTACTGCCATACTAGACGCTTGTATTAAACCCAGAGGTTATCAAATTAAATAAAACTATAAATGAGATGGCCTAAAATTAAATGCTTAGTATTATGCCTCCAAAGTGACAAAAGCTTGATAAATACTTTCTCTCCTCCCCTTTCTTTGTCCACCGGCAGCTCGCAGTCTTAATTCCAACAAACGTTACAGATGTACAGATTCCTTTTACATACTGCACAGTAAATCTTCTTTGTGATTCAAACTACATAAACTAAGTACCTAAACAGCTAAACATGTAAAATGTTTGTAATAAATTGTAATTTTACAACCTACAAAAACATTTACTTTTTCCAAATAAACAATTCTCTATGAATATAATTAATTTTAAGTTTACACTGCTAAAAATATATTTTGGATTATCCAACTATAATATACAACTTGAAAAGCCATTGCAGTCAATAAGGGGACTGGGAATAATAAATGCACATGTAATCAATAAATATATATGGAGTAGCTAGAAAGAATCTAACTGCTTGAAGACTAACAGATGGAATTAAGGTCAACATTGTGCAGTGAGCAGAATGATGATTAAAAATACGTAGTGAGTAACTCTTTATAATTTTTAAGTCTGTAAGTGAAATTATCACCCTAAATCAAATACTATTATATCTAACCAAAAGTAAAACAATTACTAAGAAAGACCATGTCTACTAGCTAAAAGTAATTTTGCTTAAAGGAACGAATAATGAAGTTTATTTTGCATAGTGACAACTAAAAATACTATATAAAATTACACTGCACAGAAGAGTAAGATTATACTGATAATGGTTAAGTCAAACACTCAGTGGGGGTGGACTGCAACTCCAAATGATATAAGTCCTCTAGCACAAAGAACAAACTTACATTATTTACATATTTACCTGCACAGCAAGAGATGCTGCATTGTCAGAAAGCAAAATTTGTTCCCCTGTGGAAATATAATGAAAGGTCCAAAGTTTAACTTCTAAATAAGCAAAATATATTTATAATATTTTAAAGCTATTTTTATTTTTTAAAAAATTCTACACTAATGAAATTATGAAGATTTGTATCAATGTTGCTATGTAATAATTTTAGTTACATTACCATATGTAAATAAAGATTGTTCTAAAATTTATTTGATCATTTATCTCATTTTATCAGCAATTAAAATTGTTTATTTAAAAAAACACTTATTTTTTAAGTTTAAAAAATCTTTTCTTTTCATTAAAATGAAGTAAAATAGTATCAGTTCAAATTTTTCTAGTTAAAAGTAAAAGCATTCCCAACCATGTAAACCAGCTTACAGTTAATATTGCACAGTGTGTCTAGGTCTGTCACACAAAAGAAAGATGACAAGTTCACTGCAATAAAAATTCCATGCTTAGAAGACGGGGGCTGCTGCCTATTAGTCTTCATTACTTTGCAGCCTTCTGACAACTGTAGCAGGCTGCTGAGCCCCAAATGGGGTCCATAATGTGATCTGATGATATATGAAGAGCTGCTAAAGGGAGCCTGAACCATCCTAGCCTATACATTTTAACAGTTCCTTTTTACTGAGAGCCCACTTTACCACAGGACTTCAAAAATCTGCTGTCTCAGCTATTGGTGCAGTAAATCTGCCAAGCGCTCCTGCGACCACATCATTTTACAGTGCCTACAGCAGCCGATATAATGAGTCAGTAATAAACTAAGGACCCTATGGGCTATGAATAGTTGGTTTAACTGGCAGGTACAAGTTTAGGCAAAATCTCATAGACAAATTATACAAGGGAATCCCTTCTTTGTGTTTTATAGTGTCATTGCAGGAAATTATATTAATACCTTCAGTGGCTGCAGAGTTTCGTTTATTTACTTGGTCGGTCAACTGGCTTGGCTTAATTTGGGAGTTTGTTGTTGGTTGTAAGTGTATTCTGATACAAAAACATTTTTAATTGTGAATAAAAACCTACCTCTCAGTTGCTGATATAAGGTCGCATTTTCAGGCCATGGTTCTGTAGCTGCAAAAACAAAGCAATGTAAGTAGGCACATGGTGCAAAAGTATATCAATAATCAGCCAAGCTCATCAATATGTATACTGGTAAGCATTTAAAGTCTACTGCTAAGGTGACACTTAACTGCAGCAATGAATCATACTATTTTAGACTATATGATAACCTGCATACAAAGGTTAGGCTGTTCTTAATGTTTTCTTTATTGTGTGGCAATGTTTTTCATAGGAAAAAAAAAGGAAACTATCTTACCAAATTAAAAGATAATTAAAAAATAAAGTTAGCTTCCTTAAAAACAGCTATGTCCAAAATATTGTTCATATATAAAAAAAAATACTAGTATTTTATGTAGTACAAAAAAAGATACTAAAATAATGTCCAGAACATTTTATTATAGGCTTTTCAAAAAAGTAAAATGTCACACACTAGATGAAAGAACCAAACATATCTGTTAAGAGGCTTACCATCTTTCTTTCTTTTTTTTAATTAATATTTTAAAGACATACGAATCCCAATGACTATGAAAGGATCTACTGCCTTGGCTTCAGGACTGTCACCCTACAAAACTAACAGCCAAGTGGCATAATAAGCAGTAAGCAGAATTATAACGTGAAACAAAGTCGGTAAAGTTCAGTTTAATTCTCATATGATGCTTGTCCCTGACCCTTACTCTGATCTACAGAAGATTCCATGTATAGAGAATCCATATATAGAGAATAACAATATCCCAGGGCTGAGGAAAAACACTCAATTTAAAATAGTGTCTGCTCAACTGTGCTTAGGAAGCAATAGTTCCATCAACAGAATATATGAAATCATCAGGATCTAATTTACCAAGTTAGTCTCTGGAAAGGACATAAAACACCAAAATAACTAACCCTAATACAGTAACTATGATTGTTAATTGATAGTTTTCTAACTGTGTTTATGCTGAGCCAGTCTCTGACACATCAATAAGTCATTTTTAATACATAATAGTTGATTGTAAAAGAAATCTACATATGTAAAGCAGTTTAGGATGGATCATTTAAGAGGTAATAGGTAAAAGAAACCTATTAACCTTGCTCATAATGAAGCACAGAAATAATATTTATAAAGTTTCCAAAGGATAATTATTTTAAAACTCAGTTACTAAGGAAGTAGCTGTGTCCTATACCTGTGTGAGCCACAATATATTATGTCTCGCATACTATACTTGCTACTCTATTAGTTTATAATATGAGCTATAATGTGAACATTAATTCAAGCTTCAATTCCAGTAGCTCTGGAGTGGAGTGCTCACCTTGAATATATATAAAGTACTGGGTTCAAAATCAACCAACACACACACACACACACACACACAGAGAGAGAGAGTTAATTCATCACCTCCACTATGAAAGATTCTTCAGATCTAATCCAATAGAGTATATACTTAAATGAAAGCAATAGAAATTTTGCAACATACTATCTAACTGCATAGTTGCCCAGAAATACCAAAAGCTCTGGTATGAAAGACCTACAGCTGGAAACTAGGGTAGAGGGGGTTAATGTTTTGCTTGGTAGAATATATAAAATGTATAAAATGTATTTCATCTCATATGTTACTGAAAATACATTCCCAGAATGAAATTCTACTGAAATATTTGATATTTTCCTCACACATAAAACATACCAGTTTCTAAAAGGCAAGTATATTGATGAGATCTATGTAGCCATTTTAACAGCTGGGAATTCTAGTATTATGGATCAACAGACAAGAAACTGTACACAGAAAATGACAAGCTATCCAACTCACCCCTGAGCATCTCAGAGCATACAAACATTAATATGAGCCCAGTCTATGTGACTTAGATTAAATAATTATATTTAAAGTATGATGTGGGAAAAAATCACTAGTGGTATTCTTTAAGTACTCCAAAAGTGAAAATCCCATGTTGGGTGACATGCTGATAGCT
This sequence comes from Grammomys surdaster, assembly GCF_004785775.1. NCBI lineage: Eukaryota > Metazoa > Chordata > Mammalia > Rodentia > Muridae > Grammomys > Grammomys surdaster. The sequence continues at coordinate 9,644,258 of NW_021604594.1, forward strand.
CTATAAATGATCCATGGAGGTATCATTCTTGGAAATAAGCTTTTAACTAAGTCAATGGTTCCCAAAGTATGGGTCACAATCCCTGGGGAGTCTAGCAACCTTTTCCATTGGGATCACATATCAAATATTTACACGTATGGTTTATAACAGCAAAATTACACTTATGAAGCAGCAACGAAATAACTATATGGTTGGGGGATCAGCACAACATGAGGATCTGTATTAAAGGGTCACAGCAATAGGAAGATTGAGAACCACTGATACAAGTAAATCTAAGAATCATTAACAATTACCACCCACATATGGCAAAATATAAAGGCTACTTCTTGCTGCGGATAACATTAATTAAAGCCTTTTACTGTAAACACTTGACAAAAGATTCTGTCCAAAAAGATAAATTTTTCTATTTTTCTCTCCCAGTGTCAAGCAAGTCAATTCCCACGCAATCATTTGCCCAAGTTTTATGTCAAATAAAGAGAGGTAGACATTTTTAAAGCATAGTGATGACAAGAGACTTATAATACCTGTAGCATTTTAAAAGTTTTTAAAGTTTTTAACTGTCCTTTAGTTGACTGGAAATGTTTAGACCACAAAACTACTTCCAATAATAAATAATATTACATATCACTTACCCCTATGTACTTTCAACTTCTACTACTAAAGGACTCCCTAATACAAAAGGCCATTTTAAATATCCTTAGAGGAAAAGCAGTCTCAACTAGAAAAGGCAAAACTAAAATAGTTTCTTAAAAGGGAGTTGGTGAAACTGTCTCAAAAAAACAAAAATAAGGGAGGGAAGTAAAAAATAGAAGTTAGGCAAAAGGGTTGTCTAATACTGCTACCGTGCAAGTTACTTATGCCTAAACCATACCAAGAGTTACATATGGCTGAAGTAGAAATTTCTGGTTTCCTTGGAGACTCTCAGCTATGTCATATGATATTTTTCTTCTTTTTGGAAACTGTCTTATGAGAGGATGTTTTTGCTAAAGCAGACATGTGAAAGGATGTTTTGCTAAGAACAGACACGTGGTGTTTTTCTGGAGACAACCTGGAAAAAGGGCATATAGTGTTTTGATAGAATGATGTTTGAGAGAACTCGTACTGATTAAAATCGATATAAATATAGCTCAATAGACAGTGAACAATGCGGGACTGTATTGGTATGCCTTGTCATTCTTTGCTGGTCATCCTTGGGCTTTGCTGATGCTGGTTTTCGTTGACAACACTCAGTGGTATTGGTATGCTATTGTTTGTTGTGACTTCACAGAGAAAAACACACCAAAACACTTCTGGTGGTCTTCCAGCAGATTCTTAATGCTTCTGCAGACTCGAACCAATTGGAAGACCCTTAAGGTTTCTTCTAGATCAATTTGCCATGGCTGATTCATGGGTGGTGTTTGTGAATAGACTGAGTTGCCACTACTGATTCATGTGAACTAAACTACTACATCGTGACAACACAGATTAGATTTACTCCAAAGAAATATTTCTAAACAACATCTTTCTTTGCTCTATTAACCTCTTCCCCTTACTTCTGGTGGGTGGTGGGGTAAAAGAGATGTTAAAACATTTATTAAAAATAGGTTTAAAAAAAATATTAGCCATAGGTACTGTAGAGATAGCAGCAGTTAAGAGCACTGGCTGGTCTTCCAGAGGTACTGAGTTCAATTCCCAGCAATCACACGTAGGATTTTCTCTCCTGGTGTGTCTGAAGATAGCAATAGTATATTCATATATATATAAAATAACTTTTTTAAAAAAGTTAAGCCTACATGCAGTTTTTGCAATAAAAATCCAAGCCCTCAACATGATGTCCCAGATCCTTCTTGCTCTTAGGAAAACCACACTCTACCCATCACACACACCGCCCCCTCACCCCCAGTACTTCCCACTCTGCGCTCCATCCACAGTGACCCTCATCCAGTTTCTGAATGCATCACAATTTCTCCTGCCCCAAAACTTTTTTTTGTTTTCTCTACTTAGAATGACTTTTCTGTCATCTTGTGTCATCACATCTCAGCTCAAATGTCACTTGCTCAGGTTGAGTTTGGTTTATAGACATATAACAAGTGCAGCTGAACAGAGCCAGCAATCAGGAAGGTCCTATGAAGTGGAAATTTCTGGTTTCTTAGGAAACTCAGTTGTGTCATGTGATGTTTTTCTGGAAGCTGTCTTGTGAGAGGATGTTTTGCTGAAGCAGACATGAGAGGGCATGTGATGTTTTGCTGGAGGAGATGCTTCAGAGGGCACGTGATGTTTAGAAAGACTATAAATATAACCCTACAGACAGTAAGAGGACACTCTTGTACTGCTACATCTTGCAATGCTTTGCTGGTCTTCACTGGTCTTCGCTGATTTTTCACTTCGTTGAGAAACACACCAAAGAATTTCTCATGATATTCAGATTGATTCTTGCCATTTCTGCTGACTCCTGCCAGTTCAGTGGAGCCTTGCAGTTTCTGCTGGATTGATTCCTGTTTGGTATTTGCTATTAGACTGAACTGCTGATATTCTGACAATGAATATTGGAATCACCCCAATGGACTACTTCTAAACAGGTCCACATCCCCCTTTTCCTATTATCCTTCTTTCTCTGCTACTTCTGGTCAGTGAGCTAAAAGGGAGGTTGAAGCATTTAAGATCCTTAAATAAAGTAGGTTTTGAAAAATAATCTAAGCCTACAGACCTATGAAAGTGTTCTGCCACCCCAGTCCTGGAATCTTTACAGTTGTGGGCAAGAGCTTCAAGTTTTCATTTTGCACTGTATCCTACAAATGGTGCAATTGAGCTATCCCTAGGAAGTCTTTATTGATCTCCCTAAATTACTCAAACATTCCCTTACACAGACACCCATTATACTACTTATCACAGTCAATATTTTTATAATCTGACTGTTTAGTTATGTCTCCAACTCGAAGATAAACTATGAGTCCAGAATTCATGTCATTCTTAGAACCTAGCACACAGAAAATGCTGGCAAGATAAATGTTAGGTTTTTATTATTACCCTATATCATTTTATGCTGAGCGCTAGTGCTGCAAGGAAGATAAGGCAACTATACCAAGTAGAGAAACATTAAAAAAAAAAACATAGTTAGATCTCCGACTTCAATTTGTTTAACTCTTCCTACTTTCACTCTTAGTGTAAACATTTTATGTGTCTGATTTATCTATTAAAAGAATCAACAACCATGGATGGTAACTCTATTTGGGCCTGCATGCTGAAATACTGCATTAATGGGGATGTGAGATTTTAAATGATGAACCCTAGGTTAAAGTCACAGGATGCAGAAAGCATTAACAGTGAGACAGCATGTTAGAGTTTCAGCCTTGGCATTAATATCTGATTATTATGATTTGAACATTAAATGCCCACATGGCTCCTGTGTTAAAAAGTTTGGTGGCCAGCTGAAACTACTGTGGGAAAACCTATAAACTTTAGGAGGTAGGGCCTCACTAGGGACATGCCTTTGAAGGCCATATTGCCCTACTACCTGGCCACCAGCAAGTGGCCTCACTCTGCCCTGAGTTCTCCATAATGACTGCCTTTCTTTCCTCAGACCCACAGCAGTGGGGCCAGCTTACCAGGCTTGGAAACCTCTGAAACCACAAATAAATCCTTTCTGCTTTGTTTTTTCATAGGAGTTCATCTCAGTAATAAGGACACTGATTGAAAACTATGTAGTTAAATGTAAAATGGCAAATAGAAATGTTAAGTTTTAGGGTTTATAGTTGCGTAAGAAGTGCATGGCTAATTTACAGGTATTTTCTTCTGTACAGCAAAGGACTATCTTGCACAGTACAAGCTATATACTCTAGCCCACATGGCAGTATATTGTTCTAATTAGTTACTTATTTCAAGTTTCATCATGGAACCCAGGTATTCATGTGCTCCTGAACAAGAAAGAATCCTTTTCTTTCTCGGGAAAAATCAGCTTTTGACCCAAAAAAGGCTGAGGGAAAAACAAACATGAATTAGTAGAGAATACTAACAGGATCCCTGGGTACCTAACCACTTAACACTAAGACCTTCCTTTCTGTCCAACTAGAATATGTCAACTTTTTCTTGAATACTTCAGACTCTCTTACTTTTATGAATTTGCTCAAATTGTTTCCCTGTAATATTCTTTGTACTGACAAATACTCAGACATCTTCAGAGACAATGTCACTTCAATCAGGAAGGCTCTTATAATTAATATAATTTCTCTTTTATATGTACTGTCCACATAGTTTGCATTTGTCTTATGTCATACATTATTTTCTACACTATCATACTGTTAGGTCAATATTATATCTCTAGTTTTCTAAGGAATAAATTCTTAGATACAATTTTATTTCTATAGTTCTAAAGTTCTATTACTGAAGTTATTTGTTAAAATCTTGGATTTTCAATTGCTTCAAAAAAAATCACAGAAGTTGTAATAATACACGCCAGAATATTAAATTTGAACTTACCAAGTTTTAATTTGTAGTCTAATTACCATTTCAAGCTAATCTATGTTGAGGTCTGGTCTTTTGTTATGTATTATAATGCTAAATACTGGCCCCCAAGGGCTGGTTACCCCCAGGGACAAGAGAATCTACACATGGACCAAATGATGCTATGTAACCTTGCCTCCCACCCCAAGTTATCCCTGATTGGAGAGTAAAGATGCCTACAACCTATAACTGA
>NW_021604594.1:9649029-9683870 GCF_004785775.1 Grammomys surdaster
GGAGAGAGAGAGAGGGAGAGGGAGAGGGAGAGGGAGAGGGAGAGGGAGAGGGAGAGGGAGAGGGAGAGGAAGAGGGAGAGGGAGAGAGAGGGAGGGAGGCAGAGAGAGAGAGAGAGAGACAGAGAGAGACAGACAGACAGAGACAAAGACACAGAGAGAGACACAGACAAAGTTTTGGTTCCTGGGCTTAGGGTTTGAGGCAGAAACCACAAGGAAAGAGAAGGTGGAGAGAAAAGATGCCATGGAGTAGGTGAATCATGAAAACATGGCCATGAGGACTGGCTAATAAAAGTTAAGAGCGACCTGATGGAAAACAGCAAATCATATCTCAGGGTTATTGGCAGGAAGTAAACATAACTCAGAGGGTAGATAACTGCCCAGCTCTAGAGCTGATTAAGGCTTATTATAAATATAAAAGTTCTGTATCTTGTATCTGGGAACCGAATGATCAAAGGTGGGTTAGAAATCCCCATTGAGATTAAATAATTACAACCACAAATCTATTTATTGTAAGAATTCCAAAGTAAAACGACCTGTTTTAGCAGCTAGAGAAATGGCTCAGTTGATAGTGTTTGCCATCCAAGCATGAAGACTAAGCTTGACACTCAGCAACCATTTAAAGAGCTTGGTGTTTGGTACTTCAGCACATGTTCCTAATCACAATGCGGGAAAAGCTGACAGGAAATCCATGCTTGCTGGCTGGGGCAGTAAACAAAATGAGCAAACTCCAGGTTTAGTAAGAAACCTTGTCAAAAAAAAAAAAGGAAAAAAAAAAAAAGGTAGAAAGTAACTGATGTCACCCACTGCCTGCCTTCCACATGCACACATGCACATGTAAAGGTGGACACACACACATTCACACACTGCCTGCTTATGGAGAAATTAATACATTCTAAGAGAAGAAGTTACTATATGGTTCAGTAGGTAAAAGCTGGCCTAGACTCAATCCCCAGAACATACCTGGTATAAGGATATAAGGAGAGAACCAACTCCCATGGGTTGCATGAGGGTGCACACATGCATGCATACACGAAATAAAACCGAGATCATTTTTTTTCTAAGATTAAAAACTACCATATCTTTTTCATGCTAAAGCAAAGACACTCTTAGTGGTCCAATCTAATTTACGTTTTAAAAATTAGAATTACTGGGGTCTAGAGAGATGTCTCAATGGTTTTGGTGCTGGTTACGCTTGTAGAGGACTGTGGCTCAGCTCCCAAAACTCATATGGTAGTTCACAACCATGGTTTGAAACTCCAGTTCCAAGGGGGCCAATGCCCTCTTCTTGACCTCTGATGGCAACTAGACACACAGAAACACATGTAGACAAAACAGTCATCCACATAAAAACAAATCATAAATTCAAAACAACAGAATTGCTATTCTAACAGTATTCATGTAAATATACATTCAATTTTATTATTTTTTATAAAAAATGTATTTCTATTTTGTAAACACAAAATGAAAAGAACTAGAATACGTTAGAGCACTCTATGTGCATATCCCAATTAGTGCTATTGAAAAGCTAGTCAGTCCTTTACCAATGCCCTGATTATTTCCTATTTAGTGTCTTCCTTTACCAAGAGCTAAAAAGGATGTCTCTATGTTTTAGTCTTTAGGGAATAAAGAAGGGTTATTTCTATGCAATTGGGTATTTCTTAAACTTTCAAAATAGACCTTTTCTACCATTTTATGAATTTATGTTGAGGAAGACAACAAAATTAAAAAGGAGTAAGGCAGGCGGCACATCATATAATTACATCACTTGTGAGGCAGAGGCAGAAGAGGATCATAAGTACCAGGCTAGCACAGGTGGCATATAGACACTGTTTTAATAAAACCAGAATTTTTAAGTTTAAAAAATTAAACAACTCTTAAATTCATTAGAGCCATCGTTTTATGGTTGAAAGCTAGCATTATACATGATAATGTAACAATCAAAATATAAATATTTGCTCAATATTATTTTAATTGTATTTAAGCTATCCTTATGCTTTATCAATAAATATAATCCTTTAAAAAAATCAATATTCTTTACAAGTAGTCCATTAGAACACTATTGAAATGACTGGTAGCAAATAAATTCACAGAAGTATATTATTAGGTCTCTTATTTACATATTACTTGTAATGTCTTCAATGTCAAGGTAAGTGCTAAGTCAATCTGGTGGCAGATGGTCCTTCCATCCCACTCATTCAGGGCGTTTCACACTATGAAAGTGGTGACCTAATAAAAAAGTCTAGATTCCAGGTCCATTTCTTGATCTAATATAAGAGGACAAGAGACAGGCCATGAAAAAAGGTCCCCTCTGTTGCTGGTTTCTCATGTTTCAAAATTCTGCATTTCTAATGTACAACATGACTCCTCTGGCATATGAACGTAGGTGAAGACATAATTTGTAGAATAATAGGCACTAATATTATATGCCACTTCAATTCTGTCATTTTTCCAATCCATCAAATTGATTAATGCTGTAATAACTCTACACAAACCTATCATTTGTGCACTAATGAAGTCAAACTCAGTTTATCCTTAGGCAACTCTATTCTAAAAGCTCATAGATGTCATTTCTTCAGCCTAGCAACACACTTAAACAGTGTTAGAGAAAAGGAATAAGACAAGCGGCAGTCTATCCTCAAATTCCAATGTAAATAAATGCAAATACTACGTTCAAACAAGTACTTGGCTGATCTTAAACAATCAAGTTACCACATAACACAAGAAAACAAAAAATAAATTAGACACAGGACTGATTACCTCAATGATGTCAACAAGTACACTAAGTTTAAAACCCATCATCTTTTAGGCAAATATAGTTAAATGGGTTTTTTAAGATAATTAGACTTAAAATATAAGACTATCAAAATGAGAATTTTAAAATGCTATATTAGATATTAAATTCAACATTAATTCAACCTGGAAACTACAGAAAAAGGCAACAACACACCCCAGCTAATAATCATGAGATGATTAAACAATGTCCCCAAAGTACAGCTGAAGGCAGGGTGTTTTAAAGACTTTACAACAAATGTGTTAAGGAGTGACTCTTCCCAAATCAGGAGATTAAAACCACTCTTCCAGGGATGGGGAGATGGTTCCGTGGTTAAAAGCACACCTCTTGTAGAGGACTCAAGTTCAGATGCCAGCACTCACCCACGCTGGGCAGCTCACACTCACCTATAACTCCAGCTCCAGGGAACCCAATGACCTCTTCTGGCCTCCAAAGGCACCTGCACTCACATGCATATATCTCCAAAGAAACATATTTAAAATAAAAATAATTTTTAAAAAATCTCCCACCTCAGCGGTTTGAGTTTCATGCCAGAAAATGACTTGTATCTTTAAAAAGGAGAAATGTAGGAGCCATGTTGTCATTTTCATACACCTATAGCACAGGTAGGTGGCATTGTATAGCACAGGGTAAGACAATTTAGAATGCACTGCAAGGAAGTGCATATACAAAGATTAAAGACTAACAGATTCAAATAAGGGTTCTGTGAGGCTTGGAATGTGCTTCAATTATTAGAGAGCTTGTCAGGCATGCACAAAAAACTGAGAGTATCCTATAAACCAGGTGCTATGGCACACGCCTATAATCCCAGCACTCAGAAGGTAAGAGCAATGGAATCAGTTCAAATTGCCCCAGCTACATAGTTCAAGGTCAGTCTGGACTACATGAGACCTTGTCTAAAAAAGATTTGTGACTCTGAAAGTTTCTTAGAGTTACAGTGTTGGTTACAACTTATCTTAAGTCCTTAGGAAGAAGAAACTGAATGAACGGTATCAGAGTCTTTGTTGCTTGTGATGTGTGACTGTGTGAATACATAAACTGTATATACCATTTACCAGGTCTAAATCTTTGTTAACTTAATACATATACACATTAAAATGAATGCCTGAGAGACACAGGTGGCACTTAAAATAAAATTAAATTCTTTTCATCTCTTTCATTCATTTAGCTCAGATAGGTAATTTTGAGGCTCTATGTAGATTAACTGAGATTTCTGACCACCTTACTCTATTTACTAAGGCATGTATTTGTGGATATGGCTAAAGGCTATGTATTAGAAGACACTTTAGTGATATGTGGTAATTCTGAGATTCCCCCACCCATTTAAATGAACAAACAACTCATTAAATACCTAAATGGCTTTAATAAGGCAAAGACAAATATAAAGTTGTCATTGTACTCCCTAATCTAATTTTATTGAATGGGTAGGGTAGAAGGAAAAGAAACAAGGGATATGAACCATTTACAGCACAGTAAGTAAAAACAGGTGGTGTAGAGAAAAAGTTTAGGTCTTGAAGTCATGTAGATTCTCCCAATTCTACAATTTATCGTCTGAGTAATCTTGGACAAGTTGCTTAATCTTTTCTTGCCTCATCATCTTACTGTAAAAAAGGAAATAGTAAATGTTTTCTAAGATTGTTGAAAGAATAAAGTTGGACTATTAAGTATCCTAATTCCTGTCACATGAAAAGCAGAGACAGGGATCTCTGGAGCAAGTGCAGATTAGCCATAGCCATTATTGGTGAGCTTCCGTTTAGACTGAGAGAAGTCCTGACTCACTTAATAAGGTGAACATAAGTAAAGACAACATAAGTCTAGAACACACACACACACACACACACACAGAGAGAGAGAGAGAGAGAGAGAGAGAGAGAGAGAGAGAAAGAGAGAGCGCTGATCTGCACAGAAGTTGCTACACTATTCAAAAAGAAAAACAAAATCCAACTGATTCATTTCATTTAACATAATTCAAATCTTTGTCTACAGACCAATAAAGTCAATTAGCTATGATACAAAAGATATCTAAAACAGTAAGTTAAAATATAAATATTTGTCTTTAATCTGTAGTCCATGATTTCTAAAACACAAACACATGGCAAGATGGAGACATCTTTGTTTAGTTTTGTTTTTTTATGTTTTTCGAGACAGGGTTTCTCTGTGTAGCCCTGGCTGTCCTGGAACTCACTCTGTAGACCAGGTTGGCCTCAAACTCAGAAATCTGCCTGCCTCTGCCTCCCAAGTGCTGGGATTAAAGGCGTGCGCCACCAATGCCCGGCGATGGAGACATCTTTTAGAGGAGTGTAATCATTTAATTTTAGGTGCCAACTTGTTTGGATCAAGGGCTACTGAGAGAACTATTAAGGTGTGATTGTGAGTGTGTCTGTGAGGGTGTTTCCAGAAGGGACTGATAATTAAGTATTTCCCCACAGTCAGCTAAGGGACCAGAGAGAATAAAAATTTGACATAAAGGCCAAGCTCACTGTGACTGGTACAATCCCAGAGCAGGCAGTCCTGGGTTATATAAGAAAGCCATAGGAACAAGCCTGTTGGAAGCCAGACCACCAATGCTTTCTCAGAGGCTCTGATGAAAATACAAATGGGAGTTTAGCTCTATGTCCTTGCCCAGGGGCAGACTTGACAAGGCAGGAATCTGGCTTTCCCCTACTGAAGGGCTATGGTTATCAGTCCTAAGGCAGCTGTGCCTAAGTATCCTGTGTTCTCTTTGCCAACATTGTTTATTTAGCTTTCTGCGGACTTCAGCTCATTTCTCCCCTATAAAAGGTTCCTAAAACACCGCACTTAATAAACTTGAATAAGCATAAGCCACCCGCTTACGTAAAACTTCCTTATTCCCGCTTCTTGTCTTTTCTAACTTCTCATCCCTAGTCCTCCCTTTCAACATCTGATCATGAAGGACCCTTATTCCTGTGGGTTCAGGTCACAAGGCAATAAGCAGCATTCCTCCATGATCAGTTCCTGCCTCCAGGTTCCTACCTTCAATTTTTTCTTTGACTTCCTCTGATGGTGGACTATAAAATATAAGATGAAATAAGCATTCGCCCTACCGCAAGAAAAAAAATGGAAAAGATTCATGTTCCCTTCCTCCCTCCTCCTTCTTTTGCCTGCTTCCTTCCCTCCTCACCTCCTGCCCTGAGACACTAGAACTACAATCTTTGAACTCTTGAGATTTAATAGCAGTCATTTTGTGGGTTCTCTCAGCCCTTCAGTCTTGGACTGAAACATCAGTTTCTCAGGTTTTCAAAACTTCAGATGTGGACTGAGCCCACTACCATCATCCCAAGGTCTCCAAGTTATAGACAGCCTGTGTGAAACATCTCCTCCTCCATAATCAAATAAGCTAATTCCTCAAATAAATTCCCTCTCACATACTCATGTCTATACCTGGGCCCTATTGACTTTCCTCCACTATAGAAGACTAATACAGAGGAAAATCTATAAAGAATAATTCATTATTCCAACTGAAGAACAACAACAACAGCAGCAAAAACAATTACCAGCTAAATAGTTTACATATTATAACTAGTACTTATCACTAGCCAAATTAGTGTCTTTAACAGATAATAGTAATAGTAAAAACAATGACAGGAAAGTAACTCTTTAATAAAACATGCAAATCAGAAACATTACTTATACTTCAAGATGTCCATAAACTTTTGTTTGCTTGCTTTTGGGTTCTGTGGTGCTGAGGACTGGACCCAGGGCCTCAGGCATGCTAGAAAGCATGCTAGATAAGTATTCTACTGAGCTATGTTCCCAGCCTCAAAACATTTTCATTTAACATAAAGACTAATAAGCAAAGGTAGCTAAAAAATAGCCAAATTATTAGTCAGCTGTCAGTAACAACGGCCTTTTAGTGATAAAACAGATGATAAAACTTATTTATATAAAGTTTAGCCAATGCTTAGGTTGACAATATATATAATAAATATATAATAAAATATATGTGAAAAGAAATTCTATTATATCTAATAATGCTGTATTCAATAGGATAAAAACACACCAAAAACCTTTTTTTTTTTACTCCAAGGGCAGATTAAGTTACAAAGAAATTTCTGTGGTTTAGAAAAGTTGTTAGTGATAAAAATATACAATTAGCATAAAAATACACAATGAAATACATTTTATAGCTTCTATTTTGCTAACATAGTTACAGTTAATGGAAATTGTCATGATAAAATGACTTTTTATGAAAAGAGTCTTCATTACTAACACATCAAATTTCATTTTTATTACTGATGTAAAAAAGTTCAAACCATGATTCATTTATAGACTATACAAAAATAAGAAAAGAGTTCAAGAATAGAGGGTCATTTACAAAGCAATAAAAAATTAAAGCATGAATATTTCTTACTGGCAAGGCGAACACTTCTCTTCTCCATATAAATGAGTTTAGCTAAATTTACTGAACATTATAACTTCTGTCTTAAAAAAAAATGAAAAGTCTGAATTTTCCATCTCTTATCTATTTCATATCTTCTATCTAATAACTACTTCTCAAGATATTTTTAAATGTTTGAGAAATGTTAAGAAGTTTGATGTTTTCTTTCAATTTTCACTCAAATATGGAAAGCTTAAGCTAACATTAATAACTCAAAAGTATCCAAAGATAATACTGACAAATTTAAGAGGGTACTCATCACCAAAATCTTTTAAGCTAAATCATTCAAAATTATGAAGCTGTGAGTATAGCTGAGTGGTAGAGTATTTGCCTAACATACTCAAAGCACTGGGTCCCATCCCAAACACAACTTAGAAAGAGGAGTTATTTAAGAGTATCAAACTGTAATAAAACTTACAAGAAAATTAAAATTGACATTACCTCAGCTGCAGACAATTTTCAATAAACATGTCTTTCAAAGAATCTTAGCAACATATTAAAGTTTTCAAAGGGAGCAAAGCATTGCCTTTAAGAATCTGGTTTGCAATATATTCATGAATACAGTAAGATCAAGTAATAGGCCATGCTTACCTCTCATCTGAAGTATAACCTTATTTTGTCTGTTTGCCTTCTGAAGCCACTTATTTTCCCTGCAAGTTGGGAGGAGCTAAGATGGGAGGAGTAAGGAAAGGAAGAGGAGGAGTAAGGAGAGGAAGAGGAGGAGCTAAGGAGGCAGAGATGTAGGAGCAATGGAGAATATAGGGAGCAGCCCTAGGTAACAACTTTTATCTAGCTTAGTTAATTGGTTAACACTTCTAATTGTGTGGGAATCTTGTTATTTGAGCATTACCAAATATATAAAGTTATTGGATAATCTTTAAACATTAGAGTCTCATTTTCTACCGGGTACCTCGTGGATGGCGGGATGGTCTGGGCTCAGCCCGGACAGCGTGGAAGATTGGCAGAGCCATCTCCCACACTGGCATCTTGTGGGTGGCAGGGCCGGTGTCTCTGGCCACCTGAGCGGGCTTCAGCCATGGTAGCAGCGAGAACACTCCACTGCTCACGACCTCAGGCCTAGCCTAGTCGGGAACGTGGCAGCTCCGTAACTACAAGGCAGAGCGGGTGCTGCCGTTTTAAATAATTACTTCAACAGCCTTCACCACCTGCCCCTCCAATATCAACTTCACATCTACCAACAGGATAAGTTCCATAATATAATACTATCCATATGACTGATAATGAAAAAAATGATTATCTGAAATATGATGGCCAGTTCAATAAATTCTCAGTAATTCTTTGGTGCCTTCTTCAATGCTACTAGGAAATCCTCAGAACACCGAGTGAAAACAACTAGGAAAATATTTTAAAGAGCAAACCAATTGACTGTATTGTTCTCAGCACATTTAAAGTATTAATGCATTTCTTCAATTATCTGTTGTAGTTTTCATCATTAAATACTTTGAGAGCTCAATATGTTCTTGTCAACAGTAGCATCACTGCTCCTTCATATCAAAATTTTAAAGAATTTAGTAAATGAAAACACTTTTTTAGTGGTACTGAACATCAAACTCAGGCCTTGAATGTGAAAATGTTTTTCCACTGTACTATATTACACTCCTACCAATACTGTAAGATTATTTTAGCCTCTATTTTTCCATTTATCTCAGCCTCTAGAACCTTTCTTGATGTGATGTCCTGTACTAAGATGAGGAAACGCAGAACAAAGCATATTTTATTATAAAATAAAAACATTTTTAAAATACACCTGTTTTTGTGTGCGTATGTGTGTCTGTGTTTGAGGTTTGGGATCAAACCTAGGGTCACCCACATAATAGGTAAATGGCTTACCACTGAGCTACATTTCATCTAACAGTAAATGGAGAAATAGTAAATGCCTTCTAAGATTGTTGAAAGAATAAACTTAGGATATTACGTATCCTAGTTCCCATCACATGGGAAGCAGAGCTAGGGATCCCTGGAGCAAGATGGCTAGTCAAACTAGCATCATTGGTGAGCTAAAACATTCTTGTTTTAATCCCACTTATTTCCAAGATACTTACATTTAGGGACATGTTCATGCTCAAGTATAAACAAACAAACAAACCAGAAACTTATGTTAGGAATGCTTGTCAATTAAAAAAAAAACAATAAAAATTTAAAATATAGAGATTGATTATAAATTTTTTAAAGGGCTGGAGAGATGGCTCACCAGTTAGAAGCACTGGCTCACTGGTTAGGAGTTCTTCAAAAAAACCTGGGTTCAATTCCCAGCACCCAAATGACAGCTCATAATGTCTGTAACTCCAGTCCCAAGGGATCCAACACCATCACACAGACATACATGCAGGCAATGTCCATAATAAAATAAAATACATCTTTTAAAGTTTTTAAGATAATTCAATATCCAAGACCATGTTTTATCTTTTTTAAATTCCAAATCTAGCCTGTAATAATCTAGAAAGCCAAACTGTTCATTCAAAGTCATCGTTTATTTTCTTTCCATGTTACTTGGGAATAAGAGTAATTCAAATTCCTCTTCAACTTTAAGAAATTTATCCCACAAATGCAAGCACCATTGCAAAGAGAAAAATGATATATACCTTCAATGGCTTTGGCACACATCAACTTGACCAAACAGACTTGCCAAATTCTCTTTTTCCTCTCTAGTTAATATAGGCTGCCAGAAATATTGCACAATAAGTGGTAGAAAAGCAAAACAAGACTAAGAGCCATTGTGATGCACGCAAAAACAACTTCTGGTTATTCTAATACTAATGTAGGTGCTGTTGTGATGGAAAACTGATACAATTAAAATTCATAATTACATGACTTTCAAAAGGATAACTGGCTTAAACATTTTAAAGCCCTTTAAAAGGGGGACTAAGTCCTCCCTGAGATCACACAATACAAATAGCACCTGGTCCCAAATGCTTTCTCTTCGTCCTAGGTCTTTTGTTCCTAACAAGTCTGCTTTTCAAGTTTTCCATTTGCTTGGTCAGCCACACAATAAGAGTATGAGCTGGTGTGGGTATTCCTGTGTACAGAGCACCTACTGTCTCCAATCTTTCATTTATACTGATAGATAAAATATCTTAAAAACCCCAGCACTCAGAGGTAGAAGCAGATGCAACTCTCTAAGTTCAAGGCCAGCCTGGTCTCCATTGCAAGATCCAGGTCAAACAGCAAGGCTATTTAGTGAGACTCTGTCTCAAAAAAGCAAAACAAAACAAAAAATCCTAAAAACCCATCGGTTTTTAGGTTTTCACAAGTAAATTATGGCTTCTTTACTACAATGAAATAGTACATAGCCATTCAAATATGACAGCAAGTGATTTCATCATAGACACGAGAAGGGATTCCATTATAGCATATGACAAAAGAAATGCACCCTCTGTATTACTATGCCCATATTTTTAATTTAGGAGGAAGAAATGATAGATATGCTCAGCAAAGTTTTGAATATGAGATGGGATTTTAAAGTCTTAATTTTGGCAGTAGGCTGTCAGGTGATTTTTCACTTCGTTCCTTACAGTTCTCTGTATTATTTTCATTTTTCTATAATGGCCATGGATCATTACTATTATTATTATGTTTTTTTTTTAAAAAAAGAATCTCATTTGACAAGGAAAAAAATGTCCTAGACACACAAATTCAAATGGTGTTGAGTCTTAAGAAGAAACAGGAGTTGTTGATGTGGCTACTTCAAGAAGACACTTGAAGATGTGCTAAAGATGGACATTACAAGTAGTTTAGAATGTGTAGAGTTCAGCGAAGGGAGTGGCAAGAGAAGAAGCGACTGTAACAGACTTAGTCATAGAGGACTTAGTTATTAGAGGACTTAGTTATAGAAAGGCTTTGAAGTTCCTTAGCCCTACTGACTTTGGGAAACCAAGGAAGGTGTTGAAACCAGAGGAAATCACATCAAATATTTTAAGACAATAAAAATTTGCAAAGACAACAATCCCACTGAGACCTGAAGCATAAAGATTACTTAAGAAGAGAGCAGGAGAGACTGGAAGCCCCAAACCTAGCGAATTCACAGATGGATAAGCCGAGTAAGCATAAAAACAACAACAACAACAACAACAACAACCACAACCCCTTTTAAAAAGTTAGGAGTTGTGGAGACAGAGAAAGTTTCACTACGGAATCAGAATGAGAAACTGAGCCGGAGTTGCACTGCTAGTAAACAGACAATAAGGGATCACTTACACTGCACAATTCAAAGAAAGCTTCAGTAGTAAGCTTACCATCCATCACTCTAACAAAATATCTGAAATAACCAACTTACAAAGAAAAAAGGATTGTTTTCGCCTCAGTTTGGGAGGTTTTGGTTCACTGTAGGGCAGTCTAACTGCTTTGGATCTGTGGAGAAGCAGCTATATCTAAACAAAACTGTTCACTTCATGGTAAGGACACAGCAAAAGAGACGAAGGTCTCACAATCACCACCCCTTAAAGTTTCTACCAATGCCACAAGTTCCCAACGCCACAGAGGATCAAAACTTTAGATAACTTGGGTCTTTGGGCAACACTGCAAATCCACACTAAAGCAGCTTAATTATAAACATGCCCTTTGCAAATTAGTCTTGGGAAGGCACTCAAGAAATATCAAACATACACACACACACCGAGAAATATCACAGATACCAGATAAACATTAAGATGCCTTAAACGTTTTCAAAAGAAATATCAAAAAGTGTACTAGCTCATGACTACTGGAAGAAAGAGTAACCAAACTATCATATATATTAAAACTCAGAGTCCTCAATTACAAAAATAATTCAAATCCCTATCAAATAAATCCACATACAGATGATTTCTGGATTAAAATATAACAATCTAGGAAATATTTCTATAAATATTTCTATATATTTCCTAAAGGGAGACTAATTTACGCTGACTAAAAGTTAGAAAGTAATGTTTTTCTACTCTATATGCCCCTGACAATACTAGAGATTATCATTCACTTTTGCCTAACTAAATTGAAAAATTATCAGTTATTTGTGGAACACAACTTTTCACCTGTTCATAGTCTGTTTGTATTTCTCCTTTTATGAAATACTTATTCAGATTTTTTTTGCCTTTCTTTTGGGAATTTTTTAACAATTAAATGTTTTTCTTATTCTATGTAGATATTTATGGTGGAAGTTTTATTGTTGTTGTTTGTTTTGCTTCAAACATGTTCTCCCTCAAGCCTGCAATATTCTCTTGTCTCAGACTCCCAAATGCTTGTGACTACAGGCAAGAGCCCCACAACCTCATGGAGTCTTTTAACACCAAAAACTTTCCATATTCTTATACAACCAACTCTTATACAACCATTTCTATTATGGAATGTATAATCCATGTTTTGCTTAGAAACTCTTTCTGCTATCCAATATTATTAAAATAATACCCTGTATCTGTCCTTGTTTTTTTTTTCTAATTATTTTATTGTACGTTAGTTTGTGCTACATTTATATCTTTAATACATCTAGAATTTATTCATGCCATATTTTGATTTAGAAGCTGTTCCAATACTATTCAATGAACTATCTATCTTTAAATGCTTCCTCCTACCACAACAGAGCTCGACAAACAACTTAAGACAACATACAAAATTCCTGGAAATTCGTAAACTTCACTAACTGAGGTAGAACTCTGAACTTATCAAATACCATTCCTTGTTTTCTTGTTGAAAAGAAATCGCTCGTTGGATATATGCATTCAGACTATGAACATATACTGTGAAATGATTTATAACACAGTATCAGTCTAAATTAAACCACTGATCTCATGTCATAGGCCTGACTTTTTCAACCTAAGTGATAAAATCAGAAATAACCATTACTTGAAATCTCAATGTTACTCATTTACTCAAGTCAGACAAGTACTAGGATACAACGGGAACAAACAAGCATCCCTGGTTTCATGAAGCTTACAATGTCTTCTATCCTCTCTCCTATAAAATGCTACTTTAAAGAAAAAAGGAACCATGTTAACACAAATTCAATACAGTAGAAAGCATATGGAATAGTTGAGAACACACTATACTTTTCATTTCCAATATACTACTTTATCCCAAATATGCCTGTTTATCTTAGTGACTATCTCATTTGGATATTGAAAACACTGCTGGAGTTAACATTCATCCTATTAACTCTTTCTCTATCATAGCCACTTTCGCCAAAATAAAAACTTCAATATATATTATATATATATAATCTTTTTACAAGTCAAGTTCGAACCATAGAGTCAAAGATGTTTACTTTCCTTAAACTTCATGCAAACTAAGAATAGTTCAAAGAATCCCACAGATTTTGCAAATGGCTTGGAGAAGGAACTTCGGTGACCCATCAACAACGGGTAAAGAAAGGCAGCTCAAGAGTGACAGTCACCTTAAACTTGAGAACCAAGGACCAGAGAGGCTGCCACACTCCCACAGAAGCCTTGGGGGAGGCGAGGACTGAACCTGTGGCCACGCCCCCACCTCAACCCCAACCCCGGGCCTCCTCCACACACCCAAACCGCCGGGACGGGGAACAAAGCACCGCGGAGGGAGTGTGGACTGGACTCTGCCCCTACAGGGTGACCTTGGCCTCGTGTCCTCAGTTTCCTCATCCGGAAAGTGAGGCCAAGCCTCCATGGCCGCCTCCACACGGGCTGTGGGCTCAGCACCCTCGACCCACGGCTGCAAGGAAACTCCAGCCCTCTCCCCACGCGGATCCCCGCCGCCTCCCCCGCCGCCCCGTCTGCGCCCACGCGGGCTACCTGCGATCTGGGAGACGAACGCTTCCGCCACCAGAGACATGTCGGCTGAGAGGTCCTGCGCGCGCGCCTGAGCTCCGCGGCGCTCGGCGCCCTCCCGCGCGACCTCTGCGGCCCCCCGCAGCTAACGAGCTTCCCGGGGCCAACGCTCAGACAGGCAGACCTCACCTCCACAGCAGCGGCCCAGCCCGCAAGGTTACCGCCAGACCGACCCAGGACTTCCGGCGTCGCTGACAGCGCGCGCCGGCACTTCCGGCTGCTCCGCCCCGCGCGCTCCGGGCCTGCGAGAGCCCTAGGAGATGAGACTTCCCGAGTAGTGTCTCTAGGTACATGTATACGTACATGTAACGGCGCTTTTGAATTTTATTGCAACCTTTCAGCAATTCACCAAGACATAAACAGGCTTAAAGAGGTTAAAGTGCCTGGTCTGGTACTACTGAAGCCCAAAACCCCAGGAAATCTCCCAATTCCACTAACTGCAGGATTTGGGGTTCATACACAGATATTAGTGTTGGTTATTTGTTCAAATGCGCTAGCCAGAAGGAGGCTTGAACAGCTCGTGAGCTGAGACATAATTTAATCTTTCAACTCCAAGCACCCAAAATGACGCTTGGAGAATAAAACACTTCAATTACTTTGTTTCTGAGCACTAGATCCCATGAGTCTTTCCTCTTAACCTAATCATTTTTTTTTAAATTATAGGTTACAATTGAAGAAAAATCATAAACATTACAGAATTAGAGACATAAAATTACACTTGATTTCAAAGATCATATGGTGAGCCGAAGCCCCTTTTCATTGATGAGAACACGGCTCAGAGAGGTGAGGCGACTTTTGGTATTTAGTTCTCTCTGATCGTGTGGGTTCCAGGGATCCAACTCAAGTACCAGGCTTGGTGGCCTAGCCCACGCACACACATGCAGCAGCTTATACAGGCCAGTAGTCAGTGTCCAAGTTCCTCTTCAGTTGCTCTCCATCTTTTTTGAGATAGGGTCTCTCACTGAGAATCAGGAGCACAAAGATTAGGCTGGCCAACACACTGGGAACTTGATCTGTCACTGCCCACCTCCCTCCCAGCCCTAGAGTTTACTACTGCACCTGGCTTTAATGCAGCTAGGGACCCAGCAAAGGTCCTTCTCAGATTTTACCCTTCAAGCCGTCACCCCAGTCTGGAGAAGACTGGCTTACTTTTATTAACAGTACATCAACAAGTCAAGACTGAGTCAAAAAGTCAGGACTGAGCAAGTCAGCTCACTGGTAAAGTTCTTGCCTGACATAAGAACCTGCTTCCTCAGTGCCACCACACCTACAAAAAACAAAACAAAACAAACAAACAAAAAAAAAACTCGCTGCTCTTGAAGTTTGTGCATAGAAAGGTGTATTTCCTGTATGTCCACAGATCTCTGACCCTCCATTACAGTTTATTGTCCATATTTCTGGTCATATACTTAAGTAGTATATTGCTTTCTTAGAGGTGCTGAACAGATTAGTACACACTGGGTGGTTAAAACAACAGATGTATATACTCTCTAGTTTTGAAAGCTAGAAGTCTGAGGTGAAAGTGTTGGCAAGGCCATGCTTTCTCTCAAGGACACAGAAATGAATATCATTCCTCAACTCTGCCCAGCTTCTAGGATTGCCAGTGCTCCTTGGCATTCCATGACTTTAGACAAGCCACTCCAACCTTTGCTTCTGTCACTAGGCAGCATTCTCTCTGTGCATCTCTTTGCCAAAATTCTGTCTTCCAGTGAAGGTACCAGTCATTGGATTAAGGCCTACCCTATTTTTAAAAATGACCTCTTCTCAATTTTATCTTCAAAGAGCCAATTTGCAGATGTAAGATCACACCCGTAGATACCAGAGGTTAGTATACAGATGTCTTCTCAGAGGACATAAAATGGTAGAAAGTTTTGCAGAGTAAAGCCATAGCAGTATTGGTAACCCCCACAGCAAATAAGAAGCTTGTTAAACCAAAGTTAAATGTCCTGATTTAAATAGAAAGTACTTCTAAAATCATGTTTTCTCTGGCTGAAGTTCAGGGTTGATGAGAGGCTTATAGAAACACAAGGAAGATGATAGGTTGCCCTTGTTTGTCCTGAGGGAGGAAACACCAATAGTGTGTGTGATACCCAATTTCCTCCCCATCCTGTGGTTGACACTGAGCTGTTCTAGGTATCTTCCTGCCAACCAACTTTTCTGTTCTTGTCCTCTACACAAGGGAGTTTATGCGTGGCTTTGAAAAACTGAAAGTCTATTACCACACCAAGTCGTGCTACCCTCTTCTATCTGTTGCCTTTCTGAAGCTACAGATACTATATTCTGACTGTTTTGGACATATTTAGTGTCCTATCTCAGGGCTTGACTGAAAACAATAAGCAATTGTAAGGGGTAGAGGTGAAGCCCAACATGGAGAAGAATGCTAGAGCCAGAGGCTGGAAACAGATGCGGGAGCAAGAGAGCATGCGTCAGACAAATGGAATGATTCTGCACAGTTTTACTCAAGCCACGCTACACAGGGAGCATGGGTAAACAGGAGCTGAGATGCCTCCAGAAGCACTGGGTTAAGACACTCCTGCCTCTGCTACTGCAGCAAGTGTATTAGCCTGCCATAGATGCTAGAAGATAAACTGATTCTCTCTCTCTCTCTCTCTCTCTCTCTCTCTCTCTCTCTCTCTCTCTCTCTGTGTGTGTGTGTGTGTGTGTGTGTGTGTGTGTGTGTGTGTGTGTCTGAGGCAGAGTCTTTCTACATAGCCCTGGCTGTCTGCCTGTCCTAGAACTATGTAGACCAGACTGGCCTCAAATTTACAGATGTGCCTGCCTCTGCCTCTGGAGTACTGGGATTTACAGATGTGCTTGCCTCTGCCTCTGCCTCTGCCTCTGGAGTACTGGGATTAAAGGTGTGATCCACCACACCTAGCTAGACTGGGTCATTTATAAGCAGCAGATTTACTGCTCATTTTGAAAAGCTCTTAAATCCAAAACCAAGGCTTCAGTAGATCCAGCGTCTGGTTCAGAAAGGAGGACTAGTAAAGGAAGGGCAGTAGATCCCATGAGTGTTCCCTCTTAGCCTAATCATTTTTTTAAATTATAGGCTACAATTGAAGAAAAACCATAAATATTACAAAATTAGAAGCATGAATTGACACTTGTGATAGAAGTGTGAAGTTACACTTGTAAAACAAAACAAAGCAAAACACCTTTTTGTTTTACAAGTATTGTATAAAGGGCTTTAATTCCATACATGAGGAAGGAACCCTCCCAAAGGCCTCTCTCTCTTAAATACTATCATATTGCTGGTTGAGTTTCAACATTTGAATTTGATGGGGTACTAGCATTCAGACCACAGCAGCTAGCCTTTTGAAAAAAAAAAATTACAAATGAGATCTGCTGGGGTACTGTCTGTACTCGGCTTTCCTCTTTTCTTTTTTTATTGTAGCCAAGGATGCCGAATCCTCCACAGCATATGGATTTACTTTTTTCTCTCTGACTGACAGTTCTTTTGCTTCCCACACAAGCAAATTTAGGCTGAGGAGAATGTGTAATGTGGGAGGTCTTTATTACTAAAAATTAAATCCAATAAGATGCAGATGTCCCGACGGTACCCGCAAACAAGCTTGCTTTGTAAGAAAGAGCCAACTGGAGAAAATATATTTATGCGTCTGTATTAGAACAACTGGCAGATTTAAAACTGAAGATCTGGTTAAGATCACCACAATTAAGGGAAATACAAGAAAACAAGCCACTGGAATTTTTAAGAATGAGGTTATAAAACAAAAGTGCTGTAAAATCCATATGTTACTAAAAGGATATTCACACAATTATTGAAAATAAATTATTAATGCATGACATTAACAGTCTTATTGTTTGCCCTAATAAAATCACTTACTTGTCAAATTATTCTGTCATAGAATAGTTGCATGTCTCTAACCTAGACTTTATATTACTAAGTTACATAGAAAGAAAATGCTCAATTATTGGATGTATGTAAACATTAAAATATTAGGGCATTTTATTTACATTTCATTTTCCTGACAGTATATTCTTTAATGAAAGTATTTCTGATGGATGTCTGCAGGAGAACTCTTATCCATGATTCCTTCAAAAGGATACTGTTGCTTTGATAATAAAATAGTAAGTTCCAGACTTCTTAAGTTAGTCCCTCCTTTACTATCAACAGATTTAGTTATGGCTAATTCATTTAACCCAAATAGGATGTTATACAGTTAAGAGACAAAAAACTATAGATAACTTCAAGCAGTTTTTCTCTTTCTTTCTTTTTTTCTATTCTATTAATAATTTTTTTTAAGTTGGGATGAGGGAGATCTTGATGTGTATCGCAAACTGTCCTCAAACTCATCTCTTTAGATGCTAGGACTAAAGGCGTGCACCACCATGCCCAGCTTTAACAAAGATGGCTAAAGGATCCAGAAATGTAAATGGTCGCTCTTCCTTATATCTTGTCATTCATTTTCTCTCCCTTTTGAATACCTAAGGAACATAATTGACCAGGACAGTTGAGTTTATTCCTTTCCCCCTCCACTTCCTGATCACAATGCCTTCTATTTCACACTGTACAATAGTACGTGAACTAAAAACTGACTTGACTACTTTTTGAGAAGTAGCTGCATGATTCTTATGGGCAAAGAGTTTTCAAATATTAGCAGCTTTTTAAAAATAAATCAAAATGCTAAGTTTCCGACATATTCTTCTAAATGTCTTCTTGCTCGCTTTCATAAGTTGTTATTGGGAACTGAGTCTTTTTGTTTTGCTGACTGCCATTTGAAGTCACAGGAACAATATTAATTAGGATTTTTGTGGTTGCAGCTTATAAAAACACGATTAAACCTAAGCTAAGTTTAAGTTCATTGGTCTATTGTGATACAAAAGATAAAGCAACAATTCACAGATTTATCGAAGGTCTATTGGAACCACCCTCATCTCTGTTCAGTTTTCTTCTTTTTAATCTAAAAATGAACCTTCTTCAGGTACCTTAAGAACTAGCTGCTAGCAGCAACAACATGACATTTTTCCAACTTGTAAGTTACCCTAGAAGAACTGCAGTCATCCTCAACTGCATGTTCTTACCCCTACTTTTAGTACTTTGTCCAAGTGAGTGGATTGGATGGCTGAGCAGGCTGTGGGGGTGGGGCAGAGAGGCCTGTTGCAATAAGGGGAATGGAGAAAATACACATGCCAGCCAAAACAATAGAACCTCTGTGCACCGTGGGAATGAAGGGGCACTACACTGTGGCTATCACTTGTCTTGGGACTTAGATGGGTCATTTAAGCTCTTTAATAATTTTCATGTCTGTAAAGGGAGCCTTAAATGTAATAACACCTTAATTGCACTCTCTAGCACAGGGGAGGGAAAGAGGAATTCAGATGATCCTGTTAGCTAAAAGGAACAGAGCTAGGGATTTCTGCAATAGAATAACATGTCTCATCCTTAGATGTGTGTAGGACCCTTGCAGACCTGCCTAGCAAAGATATACCCTCCCTAAATCTGTAATTAGTATGTATAAAGTCCGTGTAACAGCATGGAAAACTGTGAATGGTGTATAACAGCAGAGAAGACAGTGCAAATGGTGTAATATTAAACAAACAAAAGAACCAGCTGAAAAATGTATTTTATTGTGAATTTAATTATGAAAAAACATAGTTATAAAAAGTGTAATGATTTTTCTCAAAAATTTTGTTATGGAAGGGAATTGGATTTGGGATTTTTAACTCTTTGCTGTCTTCTAAATTTTCTGTAACATTTTTTTGTGCCACTTAGAAAAAACTGTTTTAATCAGACATGGCAGCACACATCTGTAATCTTAGCACTCAAGAGGCTGAGCAGGAAAATTATGGGTTCAAGGCCACACGAGCTTCATAGGAAGACCCAATCTCAAACACAAGCAGAAAAAAACCTCCTCTGTCACACAGGCTAGAATTGACTAATATGAGAAGTTATAGATCATTCTGCTTCTAAGTCTTGCATGAAACAGGTCTCATTAATTGAGTTGCTGAGATACTATCTTAGACCAGCTCTGAATTCCACAGCAGAGATGCCCTGTTACATAAAGAACAAGAGGGCACACCCTCATAGAAGTAGGAGGGGAGGGATGGGATAAGGGGGTTTTGGGGGGGGGGAAGGAGATAACATCTGAAAGTTAAATAAATAAAATATCCAATAAAAAAATAGATAATGGAACTGGCAATTGCAATCGAGCACTTGAGACTTTTTGTCAACAATTTATTAGGGGGATTCCTTATACTCCTCAAGGACAAAGTATTGTGGAAGGGGCCCATGGGACTTTAAAACAATATCTTCATAAAATAAAAAAAAAATTGGAGGTATATCCCTGTATACCACAAACTTATTTAAATCATGCTCTTTTTATTTTAAATTTATTTTTAAAAAATTGGATGCCAAGGAACTTTCTGCTAAGTATATATGACACCCTTCAACTAGGCATACTTATGCGTAGGTGAAAAGGAAGGATCCACTTACTGGCATGTGACATGATCCTAACAGGTATCTAATATGGGGAAGAGGGCATGTTTGTGTTTTTTCTTCAGGATGCTGAAGGAGCATGGTGGCTGCCAGAGCGATTGGTGAGACATGCTGAGACAAAGAATGGTGCTGACCTATGAGCTTGCTGAGTGCCCTGACAATGGTGACTGGGAAGCTGTATTGGACATATGTTCCTGACCCACCTTTGCTTTCATATATCTCAGATGGGACAAGCTACCTTGCCTCAAGTTTTTAGACCTTATGGGACAGAGAATCAGAAGGAGAAGTTATAATGACTCTTGTATTTTTCTTAAAGGTGATCAGTTATTTGGACTCAATCATGTACTGGTCTAGAAATCAATGCAATAATGGAAATAACAGTCTTCATTTGGAAGGCTGGATCTGGACATTTTCAGAGACATATTTGGAAATTAGCTACAGTTCTCTATGATGTTATGATGGCAAGAGATAAAGTTGGGACAGGTTCTGGATTTCAAACAAGTATTAGTGCATGTGATAGGCTCTTTTAATTGCCAAGTTAAAATTACTTTTGTCTCTTCTACAGTATTTATTGTAAGTTACATTGATTGTATACTTTATAATTGTGTTAGTGTGTTGAAACCTGGCATGTCTGTTATAGGGGTCTATCAACCAGCTTTTGTCTTACTGCCCTGAGTATTACTTAGTTTTCTGGAAAAAAAAAAAAGCTTTCAAGTATTGGAAGAAGTGAGTTAGGCTTTAAGCAGAAGCAAGAGGGTAGTGGGCTTGATCATTGCTGGTATAACAACTTTAATTACATTAATTGCTAGCACCACTGCTTTTACAATTGCTTTGACACAAGACGTTAAGATAGCTACTTTTGTTAATCATTTAGCAAACAATCTTACTAATGTGTTGAGTATACAAGAGGATTTAGATAGGCATTTGGAACAACAGATTGATGCTCTTTATCCTATTCAAATTATTGGAAGGCGGTCCAGAGTTTAAGAGTAAGGAGCCATCTCAATGCCATGCCAAATACCAAGGGAGTTGTGTTACTTTTAAGATTTGCAATGATAGTCATTATAATTAGGAAAAAATTTAAAGACACTTGTAGGGTATATGGCATAATTCTAATACCTCTCTGGATGTTTTAACTTTGCATAGTAAGATTATGAATTTAAAGAATGTTGCTCTGATGAGCATTGATGTAGCAGGTGATGCTGATAAAATTACCCATGGCCTGAGGTCAGTATTTCCATTTTGGTCAAGCTTCAAGAATGACATATACAGCTTGATCATGCTAGCCCTTTTTAACCTGGGAATAATTTTAGTACTGCCCATCATGTTAAAGCTTGTCTTTAACAACATCAACATGTTGGCAGCCAAAGTACATGACTTGAAACTGAAAATGAACCCCCAGACAGAGTTATTAATTTAACAGGTTGGCAAGCCAAGGATAGGTAAGATTCTGCACAGAGCCTTACCAACCTAAGACAGAAGTGCATTGCTTTTGATAATGCATATTCTAAGATGGGTAAAGAAGGCATTCTTGTCAGAATGACCTAAGACAGGCTCAGTCTTGTTTATGCAATAAAAAAAGGGGAGATGTGGAGAGCTTTTGGGGTTGCCTGGCAGGAATCTGACATTGGCCAAGGACAAAGAAATGGGCTGCTTGGAAGGAATCTGACATTGGCCAAGGACAAGGAAATGGGCTGCAGGCAGGAATCAGACATTAGGCTAGAATAAAGAAGTAATTTCAGGCAAGAATCTAAATTCTAGGATACAACAAAGAAGTAATTTCAAGCAGGAATCTAAATCATAGGCTAGAACAAAGAAGTAGGCTTCAGGCATGAAAATGACTTTAGGACAGGGAAGTAGGCTCAGATATTTTGGTCATCCTATTAAGCCCTTAGAAATAGTGATCTTGGGAGTGATCATGGGACTCTGTTTACTGCCTTGCTTATTCCTTGACTACTTGCATCTATTGTATTGCTAGTTCCTCAACCTAGAACTGACCTTAATACTTGCATGAAATTAAAATGATATAAAAGCAAAAAAGAGGAGGGGGAGGGATGGGATAGGAGGTTTATGGGTGGGGGGAAAGGGATAACATTTGAAATGTAAATAAATAAAATACCCAATTTAAAAAAATAAGCTTTCTTTCTCTTAAAAATATCAGAATGAAATAATAAAGAAGCAAAAGATTATAGTATCGTAAAAAAACTAAATTGAAAGGAAAAGTATGGGTGGCAGCATTTCAGGCCTAAGAATTGCAACACTGCCCACTCTTAAGACCTTTATGTACAGAAATGTCTGTCTTCCATCTGTCCTAACTTCAGGGGCTTAGAATGCTTGAGGCCCTGAACTTAATCACTTAATCTCTAGCACTAACATAGACACACACACACACACACACACACACACACACTCCTGTCTGTTCACTCCATTAGATAAACACTTAATATCACCCAGTCACAGATGCCATAGAACAAGTCATGGGATATGGCTGCACCCATGACAACATTCAAATGGTTAAATTGTCATACAGCACAGAGCATGGGAGATACCTTATCTCTCTCATGTGGTTTGGTTATTGTCTATAAAATAATAAAATATACATCAATATAATCTAAAAAAAGAAGAAAAGAGGTGTGGCCTTGTTGGAGTAGGTTTGGCCTTGTTGATGTGTTCCCGAGAGTGAGGTTGAAGGTTTCAAAAGGCTACATGAAGTCAGTTATGTCCTGTTCTCCCTCTCTCTGCCTATGGATCTCAATGTATCCCTCAGCTACTTCTGCAGTGATTGCATGTTCCCTGTTCCCTGTCATGATGATTATGAACTAAATCTCCAACATTGTAAACAAGCTCACAATTAAATGTTTTCTTTGAGAGAGAGAGAGAGAGAGAGAGAGAGAGAGAGAGAGAGCATGCAGAAAGAACAACATCCAAATCCTTATTTAGACTCCCTACCAACAGGCAAGAATAATGGGTTGGTCTAGAAGTAGACAGAGTTTGTAAACCAGTTGAAGACACTCTTGCTTTTGCCAGTGATCTGGTGTGAATTGTAACTCTTAACCAAGTCGTTACATTTTACAAACTGTAAACTCCTTAACAAAGCTGAAGGGGCAGTGATGATGACTAAGGTACCCGAAAGCAGTGGTTTCCACAACCTATGTGACACAGTTGGTGAGGAGATAGATGGTCCTCTAACACTAAAATCTGAAAGGACACAAGCGCTTCGAGTCCCTCTGAAGAAAAGCCCCAAGATGGAGAAATAGGCCACCTCTGATGTAAAGCTGGCAGCTAGAAGAAAATTCCAGCTAACATGGACACCACCATTTCCTTTGCCTTCAAGTCAAATCTGTGTTAGAGCATAAGATTCATTTACTCTCTCATTCCCACTTTGGTGATGGGCCCTCAAATAGATTCCAGAGTTACTAAAGGGAACAAAATTTAGTGTCTGCTGTGTGCGTGCTTACAGTCCAGTAGAGGAGGCACAAATAGGTCATTTCCATGCAGTGGAATGAAAGTTAGAGAAAATGTGAGCCCCTGCAAGTTACAGGCAGTGTTGCCTAAGAAATGGTTTAGGTTGTGGCAGTGCTGCAAGAGCTAACACAACTCCTGTAAGTGAAATGCCCTTGCCAAGATACAGGCCCCCTTCTGAAATGTGGAATCTTAAGAACTAAGTGCTTGGCCTTGTAGAGAATGCCTCCAGTAACCCAAAAGGGCATCAAAAAACCATAGCCTTTGTGGAGAGAGTGAACGGCTTATTTTGGCACACTCCTTGAACTTCAGAATCCCTCAAAGGCACAACACGCTTCTATTCATTATAACACTTTAGTATTTTTTTCTTCCTACATAAAATGAAAACATCACACCCTCTAAGTCTTCAAAAATCCAAGAAATCACTTTAAGATGATGATCAGGTGAAATATTTGGTGTCTTGCTAGCTTTCTCCTTTAAAAACTTCCATAAATAAAATACAGAAACACGAAAGAAGTAGAAACAGCCAGTCTCGGCCAGCAGCACCCAGCTGCCAATTGTGGCGATTGTTCTCACGTGACTGAATAGTTCTCTGTTGAAAGACAATATCCTCACAAATCCACACAAATTCTATTTGGATCTTCTCCTTAGTTTTGTGTATATTTTATGACAAAAAAGAACCTAATTTTAAGTAAAAGTACTCTCCCTCCGATGTTGTTTGTCTGTTGCCTCCGGTGTTTTTTAAGTTGCGTTTATGATATGAGTGGTAGTATACAATACAGCAGTCAGGCTACTGGACGTCTACTACTTCAGTCAGGCAACAGGAGCAGGCTCTCACAGCCCATTGTACGTCAGTCCAATGCTGAAGAATTTAAAAATTCACAGCCGCATTCGGTGGCTTTAAATACTCAGGAGGTTGAAGCCATAAGAGAGTGAATGTAAGAACAGCCTAGGATATATGCCAAAACTCTTGCCTCAAATAAAAAAGTATAAGCATACACAGGCACACGTGCACACACACATATATATCACAAGGAAACACATTTAATTGTATATTAACCAAAAATTTAATATAAATAAGTAAAATATATGAAAAAAACCTCAAAAGGGACTTTTTGTTAGTTTAGGGAGAGATAAAACAATTCATTTCCCCTGAATAATTTCCTTATTTAGCTTTCTCCAGAAGATTTGTAATCACACTCCAACAAGACAGAGAAAAGAAAGCCCATTTCTATATCTATGTAAGAGTTGCCAACCCAGAACAGTAGCCAGGCCTGTAGTTCCAGCACTCAGGAGACTGAGGCAGTAGAGTACTGAGTTCAAGGCCAGTTTGGAGTGCATAGTGAGACTTTCTTAAAAAATAAAAAATAAAGCAAAACAAAAAGATAGTGGGCTAAAATGGTATAAAAACAAAAAGGAGGAGGAGGGATGGGATGGGGGTTTATGGGCAGTGATGGGGAAAGAGGATAACATCTGAAATGTAAATAAATAAAATATCCAATAAAAAAATAGAGTCCCCTACTCACAAAACTCATAAACATATAATCAAAAAAAGATAGTGGTACATGTACATAACAGAAATATGAAAATAATCATGGTCTTGAAGCCAAAATGAATAAAGAGAATATCCGAAAGAATGAATTCTATTAAAAAATATTTTCATCTTTATAGCAAAATTAAGACCATATAATTAGTCTATCTATACCTCTTTAGATAAACCTACATATAACATATACGTTTCATAATTTCCATTATCATGTTAATGAATATAGGCGCAACAAGGCTTTTAGAAAAACTTTTGCCTGCTTGAACTCAGCAAACTGATGAGCATGGTGCTGCTTACCTTTGATCTCAGCATTTGGGAAGCAGAGGCAGGCATAGATCTCTGTGAGTTCAAGGCCAGCACAGCCTGGTCTACACAGTGAGCTTCAAAACAGCCAGGGCTGCATAGAGAGACCCTATCTCAAAAAAAAAATACAAAGAAACAGCTGAGCAGTGGTGGCACATGCCTTTAATGCCAGCACTCAAGAGGCAGAAGCAGGCGAATATCTGAGTTTGCTGCCAGTCTGATCTACAGAGTACGTTTCAGGACAGACTGAGCTACACAAAGATTACCTATTTTGAAAACAAAAACAAACAAACGAAAAACTAGTAGCATGCCAGCCCTGCCAGGTTGTATTGCAGTAAGAAAATACATATTTTAAGTATGAATCAGATTAAAATATACCAAAATGAAACAAAAACTTGGACATCACAGTTTTCCTAATTTTTTTTAATCTTAATTCTTGAGTATCTACATACTTACTACTGATAGCTAAGATTCTCTCCTAATTTATCTAATCAGTTTTTTGAGCATATTCATGGGGTCGACTTTATTTATATATATTATTGTGTGTGTGTGTGTGTGTGTGTGTATGTGTGTACATATGGATGTTTTGCCTGTATGTTTTCTATGCATCATATACATATATGGTGCCCTCAGAGCCCAGAAGAAGGCATCAGCTTCCCGATTATTGGTGTTACAGATACTTGTGAGCCACCATGTGGGTGCTGGGACTGAAGTCCAGGTTCTCTAGAAGAGCAGCCAGTGCTCTTACCTGCTGAGTGTTCTCTTTAGCTCCTATTTTTAACTTTTTGAATTGTGTGTTTGTACATCTGTATCTCTGTCTCTCTCTCTCTCTCTCTCTCTCTCTCTCTCTGTGTGTGTGTGTGTGTGTGTGTGTGTGTGTGTGTGTGTGTTTTACATGTGTGCAGCTGCCCTCAGAAGAGGGTGTCAGATCCCCTGGAGCTGTAGTAACGGTGTCTGTGAGCCACCTAACTTGAATACTGGGAAGTGAACGTGGATTGTCAAGAGCATCCATGCTCTTAACTGCTCACGCGTCTTTCCAGCCTCTATGTCAAGATCTGTGTTGGTTTGTCTTATAGTTTATAGTCCGAATATCATTTTCCATGCTCCTGTTTTCTTTCCTTAGCCACTTCAGTATCATATACAGCTCATATTATATGTACATATGTATATAAATATATGTATATACATATATGTATGCCTCTCTCTCTCTCTCCCTCTCTCTCTGTGTGTGTGTGTTACATGTGTGCAGCTGCCCACATGAGATAATATATATATTATCTTGTTCTTCGAATTCTACTTCTGATTTCTCTCACATCCTGGCTGAAGTTACTTTTATTTATCAGGGAATGGAATGTGTGTCTCATGACCACAGTTCTAAGAACTCATTACAGAAAGATTTCTTTATAATGGCATGTATATTTGAAAATGTCATAATGAGGCCCTTCATTTTACTATTCATTTTTTTTAAAAAAAGCAAAACAAAGAAAACCCAAAAAGATTGATACAGAAATATCATTGCCTTCTCCCTCCTGCCATGCTCTCCCCACCCCTGTTCCTGTCTGCTCCCTGCGGTAACCAGCCTCCTTCTCTGCGCTCCCTGCCGTAACCAGCCTCCTTCTCTGCTCTATCTTCTTTGCACATCTTTAACACATATGAATAGATAAATGTTTATTTTCTTAAAACCCCTTTCCTTTTTACATGGAGTCTATTATCTCCTTCAGAACCTTTCTTCCCTTGTAGTTTTTGTTTTGAGTGTTTTCCTGACTATTCTCTTGTGTTTATTCTTCTTCATGACCTTTGCGTCAACTTCTATAGCTCTGTTTTTAAAGGCTTCTTGGAATTTTTATTGGAACTGCATTTACTCTATAAATGGATTTAAGGAGAACTGGCATCTTTATAATGTTGACTCTTGTGATGCAAGAACAGAGAACTACTTTCCACTTGTGGTCTCTGCCTCTGCCTAGGAGGATACTTTAAGATGTTCACATCTAGGCTTTCTGTGCTTGTTACTATGTTTACTTCTGAGTATTTAATCTTCTTTATTGCCACTAAAATGGGCTTTTCCTCTAACTTTGAGGGCCAAAAGGGGTTCTTGTTCATCTATATCAAGACTATTCATGTTTGGCATTTTATTTTACATTTAGAATGTTAATGACTTTGGTGACCAAATGTTACTGACTCTTTGTGATAAAAACAGACATTAGAAATAATATCAGGTCTGCCACCACAGTCTTGTACCTGTGACTATATGATACACTATATGATACACTATATGATACATTCATTATATAGGCATGAATATAAGCAACATGTATTTAAACAACTCTTTCCCCTGGTGCCTCAATCAATAAAAACATGGTAAAAAGACAGATTTCTACTTGAGTGAAGCTTTTACTTAATACTTATAGCAATGCATTTTCTACCCAAACCCAAAATCCTAGCAACAAGTCCTTGAGGGAAGGTGGAAAGGGGTGTCTTCTGTAGAAAGAAAAGCATAGATGTGTTAAATTTAAGACGCCAGCAGAACATACAAGAGAAAATTATCTGGAGCCACTAAGAATACAGACCTAGGGCTAGGAGAAAAGTCAGGTGTCTTAGTTTCCTTTCCAGTTGCTGTGGCAACAAGAAACTTAAGGGAAGAAAAGGTTCAGTTCAGCTCACAGTCCCAGTTCCAGTCTGTCATCTTGGGGAAATCGAGGCAGGATTAGCCACAGAACTAACTACATCCACAGGCAGAAGCAGAGAGCAAATGAATGCATGCAGGCTTGTGTTCAGCTCACTTCCTCCTTGCTCACAATGTCCAGGACCGTAGCAAAAAGGATGGCACCACCCACCTTTATCCTGGGTCTTCCTACCTTGATTAGCATAATCAAGAGAATCCTCTACAGGCCAACCCAGTCTAGACGAGTCACCGAGACCCTCTCCAGGTGATTCTAGATTGTGAAAGCCGACAATGAAAAGTAACCGCCACACAGGAATGATTTTTTTTCCAAGCCTGTGCATAAGTGATAGTTGAAATTAGAAAGAAACAAGGTGTGATCCCCAAGGATGAAAGAATAGAAAAAAAAACAAATAAACAGAGCTGAAACATGAATGGTAGAGAACACCCAGGCAGGAACAGAGAGAGGAAGGAGGCAGAACATCCGAAAAGAAAAAGCCAAGAAGAAAGGAAAATTTAGAGAATACAAACAGGCCTTTACAGCAAAGACATCAGGTAACAGCAAAGCAAATGAGTGCAGTCAATGTAGTGCTAGCTGACTCAAGTATTTTTTTATGACTTTTTTTTTTTTACAGCCCAGTCTTTTCCTGGTCAGCCCTCCCACAGTTCCTTATCCCATTCCTCCTCCCCCTGACTCCAAGAAGATGACCACCCCCTGCCAGGCCTCCCCACTCCCTAGTGCCTCAAGGGTTAGGCATGTCTTCTCCCACTGAGGCCAGACTAGACAGTCCTCTGCTGTATATGTGTCAAGGGTCCTCGGACAAGCTCATGTATGCTGCCTGGTTGGTGGCTCAGTGTCTGAGAGACCTCAGGGGTCCAGGTTAGTTGAGACTACTGGTCTGCCTATGGGATTGTCCTCCACCTCAGCTTCTTTCAGCTTTTCCCTAATTCAACCACAGGGGTCCCTGACTTCAGACCAATGGTTGGGTGTAAGTATTTGCATCTGTCTCAGTCAGCTGCTTGTTGGGCCTCTCAAAGGACAGCCACACTAGATTCCTGTCTATAAGTACACCGTAGCATCAGTAATCATGTCAGGCCTTGGAGCCTCCCCTTGAGATGGATCCCAAGTTGGACCTTCACTAGCCTCACATCGATAGAGGGCCAATATCCAAAATATATAAAGAACTCAAGAAGCTAACCTCCAAAAAAACCCAAACAACCCAATCAAAAAATGGAGTATAGAGCTAAAGAGAGAATTCAAAACAGAGAATCTCGAATGGTCAAGAAGAACTTAAAGAAACATTCAAAGTCCTTAGTCATCAGAGAAATGTAAATCAAAACAACCCTGAGATTCCACCTTACACCAATCAGAATGGCTAAGATCAAAAACTCAGGCGACAGCACATGTTGGTGAGGATGTGGAGAAAGAGGAACACTCATCCATTGCTGGTGGGATTACAAACTGGTACAACCACTCCGAAAATCAATCCATAGGTTTCTCAGAAAATTGGAAATAGATCTATCTGAAGACCTAGCTATACTACTCTTGGGCATATACCCAAAAAATGCCCCGCCATCACAGGGGCATGTGCTCCACTATGTTTATAGCAGCCTTATCTATGATAGCCAGAAGCTGCAAAACAATGAAAGATTTCCCACAACGGAAGAAAGAATACAGAAAATATGGTTCATTTGCACAATGGAATACTACTCAGTTAAGAACGAGGATATCATGAGTTTTGCAGGCAAGTGGATAGAACTAGAAAATATCCTGAGTTAACTCAGATCCAAAAGGACATGAGTAGTATGTACTCACTAATAAGTGCATATTTTCCAAAAAACTACAGAATATCTAGGATACAATCCACAGAACTTAAGAAGGTTAACATGTAGAAGGGCCCAAGTGAGGATGCCTCAATCCTACTTAGGAGGAAGAAGAAAACAATTATGGGAGGGAGGGAGGGAGGGAGGGAGGGAGGGAGGGAGGGAGACAGAGAGACAGAGAGAGACAGAGACCTTAGTAGAGAAGAGAGGGAGGGGAAAGGGGAATATGATCACGTATAAGGGGGGGCTACAGGAGAGAAGCCCTGAGGACCAGCAGAATGAATGTAAATATGCAACCTGGGGGCATAGAAGGTGGGGGGACCCTCTAGAAAGTACCAGAGACCCGGGAGGTGAGAGATTCTCAGAACTCAAAGGGAGGGACCTTTAATGAAATGCCCAACAGTGGAGAGAGGGAACTTTCAGAGTTCTCCTCCAGTAGAAAGACAGGGCATCAAGTGGAGGGAAGGGGTTGCCATCCCACAGTCAAAAACTCTGACCCAGCATTGTTCCTGTCTAAAAGAACTGCAGGGACGAAAATGGAGAAGAGACTGAGGACTCAGTTATTTTTCTATGTGTAGCTTTGAGCATTCTAGTTCCTTGGAGATGCTGTGTAGTATTCAGATCCCATGGGTTGAAGAAATGGCTCAGTGGATGAGCACCTGCTTACCAGACAAGTTGATCATCTAGATTCCCAGACGGGTCACCTGGATTCCCGGAACCCATATCAAAGCTGAACTCGGTAGTAAAAGCAGCCAAAATCACAGCTCACTAAGGAAATGGGAGGGAGAAACAGGAATGTCTCCAGAAAATAAAGGTCCAGCTAGCCTGGCTCACCCAGAAAGGAGCAGAGCCTGTCTCTAAACAAGGTAAAGACCAAAACCCACAGGTTGTCCTCTGACCTGTGACATGCTTGCATCTTTCTCGGACACACTTAAACATGTACTCTCACACATCTCACACTCACAAACTTTACAAAGATCTGAGAAAATAATCCCATTTGAAAGGCACTACATTATTTTCTTTCTCTCTACTGATCCTGGGATGGAACTCAGGCTTTGCGTGTGGTAAATCCACACTCTACCACCGAGCTACACCTCCACTCGAAGTAGATCACGTTCCAGCAGGACTTCTCAGAGCTGCTACTGTGTTCCCGTGCATTACATATGTCTGTGCATGACAGCAGTCAGCAGAGTTATGCGGATTTCTCTTTTTTTCCTTATATGTGTGAGTGGTTTTCCTGCATTTATGTTTATGTACCATATGGTCCGTGGCTGGTGCCTGTGGAAGCCAAAAGGTGTCTTATATCCTTGGAACTGTAATTACAGCTGGGTGTGATCTATCATGTGGGTGCTGGAGATTGAGCCTCCTCTCTGACTCCTTTCCTTCTTTTTGTCAGGGGGTTGGGGGAGAATAGGGTCTCACTGTGTAGCCCTTGCTGGCCTGGAACTCACTTTGTACACCAGGCTGGTCTCAGACTCACAGAGACTCATACGTGCTCTGAGTGCTGGGATCAAAGGCACAAGCCACCACACCGAGTCAACCTTCTTTAACCAACTAATTTAAAAATTCCTTAACCAACCTTTTCTTCCAAAAGGATTTCTTGAGATGAAATGTGGCTTGAGACACATTCCAGAAATTTTAGAAAACACTGAACTAATTCTCTTTAGCCTCTTCTTTGTTTTCAGAGGCAAAAGCAGCAGCTAAGAATGTCCTTTCTGTTATACAGAACAGCCCTCACTAATGCTAGATCTCTCCAGCATCATCCATACCAGAGCCCGAGCTAAACACCAGACTGAACACCTTCCTATCTCTAGAAACTGAGATGAGACAGCCAGAGGTAGTTGAGAGGAAGAGAGGAATCCTGCTGAAGCAGAGAAGACAAATCGTCAGCCACTGAGTCAAAAGGTCCAGAGGCTTCTGGAATCCTGATGTAGCTATCAGTATCAGTTCCAAGAGACTTGATCCTGGAGGTCAGAAAGTCCCTGTGGTTCTCAGAAGCATTCTGTCTACGTGAGGAGTGAGGCACTTGCTGCAGGCTCTTTCCAGACGGAATAAAGCTTGTCTAAAGAGAACCTGTGAATGAGCAATAACCTGACAGGTACCTAGGATGGGGCAGAGATGACCATGGAGCTTTTCTTCATAAATCCCTTAAAAGAAATTACAGCAACAAGGAAAGCCAGATAACAGCTGAATGGATTCACTGAGGCTCGACTTTCGCTTAATGCAAGTGGTGGCAGTATAGCAAGAAAGGTTTTGCATGGTGTGTTGTAGTAAGTTAAAGTGTGACCATTGTTTTGTTATCCAAAACTGATGTAAGGTTCTTTATTGTTTAAAGCTTAAAGGCATTGCAGTCTAGAGATGAGTGGGTACATACATATAGGTAGTTGTATCAGTGCCTGCTCTGTAGAAATCCTTCCAATTTTAGGACGTAAGTTTGTTCAAGTTCTGGGAAATTTTGAGCAAGCCCAGAGCAGATTGGAAGGTCCATTCTCATGGCTATTAGGGTGCAGAATTGGTCGTGCTAATCTATATCTGGTATCTGGGATAACCATAGTTCAAAATCCAGACTGTCTTCATTGTTGTCTATCCTCTTTTTACATGACTAATCTGCATTGCAGGTGTGTGTGTGTGTATGTACAATATGTATATACATATGTATATATCACACATATATGAATATATGTATATATACACACATATATGTATCTATATATCACATATGTATGTACATTTATATGTATACATATATACACACATATTTCTCTCTCACACACACATACACTCGTGCGTGCGTGTGTATGTGTGTGTGTGTATTCCTACAGAGAAGCCTTTTTCAATAGAACTTGACAATCAACCTACTCATTGTTGAGTCATGCTTCTCACTCCCTGCCCTACTTCCTTCAAGTTCACTAAAAGACCTTGTCTCAAAAGAATGAGGTGGAAAGTGACAGAGCAGGACACCTTAGATTCTCATCTGGTGACCATTTCCATCCTTGGGCAAGTCTTAATTTTACAAACTTTTATTGAGTATTGGGTACTGTGGCAGACTTTATGAAGTGCAGTGAATAAGATAGATGTATCCCGTGGCCTAATGGCAGTTCTTCATCTCCAGCTGCCTCCTGATTACAACCCACCTTCCACTCCCATACCACCCACCCTACCCTGGTCTTTATTGTGCTTCTCTCTCAGGGTGCAAATCATCTGACCTGGTGACTGGGGTGTTTACCCCTTGCCAGAGTAGGGTTTGCAAAAGAAAGGATAGTTTGATTTAAGATTTTGTTTGTTGCTGTTGTTTTGGTGTGTGCATTGTGCAGAGCTCTCTCTCTCTCTCTCTCTCTCTCTCTCTCTCTCTTTCTCTCTCTCTCTCTCTCTCTCTGTGTGTGTGTGTGTGTGTGTGTGTGTGTAGGAAGTAGCAATGGAAGTGTTTTCTGTCATTTTTTATATTTTCTTGTAGAGGATGGAAAAAGATGGGCTATTGGCACTTGTAGAATGTGTAGCATGCTTGGGGACACTAGGTGAAGATGTGTTTGTGGCAGGGTGAAGAGAAGCAAGAACACTGTTCTAGAGCTGGTGGGGATAAAGAACCTGGGCCAGACCTGGAGATTTAGGGTCTTCATTGTACACAGATAACCTTTCTTCTCATGGGTATGGAGAAGATCATATTTCAAAGTAAGAGTCACTGGAAGCTTCCTTTAAAGCACGGAAGAAGACATATGATCCTTTTTGCTTTTTACTGAATGCCATTTTAAAACATTTTCATTACTTTGCCCTGGAATGCACACATGCCATGCACACACATGGAGGTCAGAGGACAAGCTGTAGGAATTGCTTCTTTCCTTCCACTATATGGGTCCCAGGGATCAAACTCAAGTTGTCAAGTTATACAGCGAGTACCTTTACCTGCTAAGTCATATTTTTGCCCCCCTGCAGCTATTTGCAAGAGCAACTACTTTGTTCCCTTAGAGCAAGAAACTTTCCAATGCAACTTTATGTCCCATAGAGTTGAGTAACTATCTGCCCATTGTTCTACGGTGTCAGTGTTACATTCTGAGACACATCGGTAATTTCCCCAGGGTTAATAAAAGTAATTGTAAACAATTGGATGGTCTGATATACCAAAGGCTAGCTAAATATAGCAATAATAGCTAGCACATTTGCTAAAATAACAGCTAAGCTGCTATACACAATTTGGGATTAAAGGCTCATTAAATAATAATACAGTTCTTTCCAACCAAACTGCTCTACTCATTAGTCAGAGACAGGCATTGACTAGTCCAGCTCCTGTACTTCCGGTGGCTCTGTTTATTCTGTCAAGCTCTTACACACTCTGGTACCTTGTTCAGCCTTTGCAAGTGCCATCTGTGAAGGGCTTCTCAAATACCCTGGACCTTCTGGGTGGGCATCAACTTACTTCATCAATTTTAATCTCCGCATCTTGTCAGATTGGAAAGAAATCTTCAACCTATTAGTACCTCTCTTGCCTAGCAAGTAAAATAGTAAACTAATGGGCACCTAACAACTTGTTGTTGATGGTGACTAAAGGATAGTGACTAAATACATCACATGGTCACAGGTTATAGACATGAAGACTGGGAAGTCAGTACTC